>NC_034427.1:2405809-2620685 GCF_002078875.1 Numida meleagris | reverse complement strand
TGTCGGACTGCAGCGCCTCGGAGGACGCGAAGCTGCTGTCGCTGGAGCTCAGCGGCAGCGACAGCGAATCCCCGGGCAGCGCCCCGCCGCCGCCGCCCTCGGCCGGGGAGGCCTCGCCGCTGCCCGAGGAGCCCTCGGCCGCCTCCATGGCCAGCAGCCGCCTGCAGCTCAGCACCTCGCTCGCCTTCTCCGACCTCACCGAGGAGCTGCTGGACGCCGGCACCGACGGGCTGCTCCGCGAGCTGGAGGACCTGCGCTCCGAGAACGACTATCTCAAGGTGGGCACGGTGCGGCATCGCCGGGTGAGGCGTCCCTGGGCATCCCTGGGCAGGGCACGGCATCCCACGGTATCCCTGAGTACAACGCAGCACAGCATCCCTGGGCATGCCTGGGCAGGTCACAGCATCCCTGAGCAGAGCGCAGCATCCCTGGGCATGGCATGGCATCCCTGGGCGTTTGGTGGCATCCTTGGGCAGGGCACGGTATCCTTGGGCAGGACACAGTATCCTGTGCCATCCCGGACACAGCACAGCTCAGTATCTTTGGATATCCTTGGGCATGGCACGGCATCTCTGGATGTGGCATTGCTGGGCATGGCACATCATCCCTGGGCATTACTGAGTGGGGGACAGCATCCCTGGGCATCCCACAGCATCCTTGTACGTGGTGTAGCTCAGCATCTCTGGGCATCTTTGGGCATAACGCAGCATCCCTGTGATCATGACACTTGCTCCCTGGGCATGGCATTTCGGGGCACAGCGTTGCTGGGCATCCTTGGGCAGGACGCGGCATCCTTGAGCATCCCATGGCATCCCTGGTCATAGTGCGTCTTAGCACCTCTGGGCATCCTTGGGCATCCCTGAGTGGGTCACAGCATCTCTGGGTATCCTTGGGCATAATACAGCATCCCTGGGCATGGCACAGCATGGCCTGGGCACTGTGTCAATGGGCATCCCATGGTATCTTTGGGCATAGTGTAGCTCAGAATCTCTGGCATCCTTGGGAAAGGCACAGTGTCCCTGGCCGTAGAGCAATTCAGCAGCCCTGGTCAGCTCAGCATCCCTGTGCACAGAATGGCCCAGCATCCTTGAGCATGGCTGGATATGGCACAGGCAAATGCAGGGCACAGCTCAGCTCAACCCAGTGTGGCCCAGCCCAACATCGCTGAGCACAGCCTGGCATGGCTCAGCTGGGCAGCACAGCCAGGTGCTAGGCTTGACTGCACTTGGCTTGGTCTGGTCTCACCAGGTATGGCTGGGCCTGGTGCAGCTGAACCCAGCTAGCTTGGCACAGCGTGGCATGCCATGGGATGGCCTGGCAGGGCCAAGCTCAGCTCAGCATGGAGAAACCCAGCACAGCACAGCTCATGGCATGGCTCGGCAGAGCACAGAGTGGGATGCTGCCACTGTCCTCTCTGCCTCCTGACAGTGGCAGGTCCCCAGGGGGAGATTTTCCAGCTCATTTCCCTCCACCAGTCCCTGTTCTTGCTCTCCACAGGAGTCCCAGGCTCCCCGGGGCCTTTTTCCAGGCCTGCAGCTGGCTGATGGGCACACAGTGATGCCAGGGCAGGTTTGAGGACATGGGTGTTGGGGACACAAAGGGGGATAGATGCTGTGACCTGGTGGGCTGCAGGCATTTTGCATCCTCCACTCTTCCTCAGAATGCCACTTGGGTAAGATGTTGATGCCACCATCCGGGCTGCAGCCACACCTTGGGAGAAGTCAAGTGTCGGTATTGTGCTTGGTGGCACCCATGCAATGTGGCAGGTGGGAACAGACCAGGTCTGCCTCTCAGTGCCAGAGCTTGAGAACGTGCAGGGATTGCTGCAGCGAGGTGAGAGCCGGGTGCTACACCCTGGAGATGCTTGGCCGAGCCCTTTGTCCATTAGCAAAGCCCGAGCTCACAGCTGGTGTCCGAACTCCTGCCAGAATTAGCAGCAAGAGCTTAAGGGCTTTGATTTACGGAGAGCTGGAAAAATACAGATGAGGCCCCTCCGGTTTCCAAGAATGCGTGTGAAAATGCTGCTGCGCCGGCTGGCCGTGCAATTGCTTCCTCCATCTTCACGTGATCGTCACGGCAGGCTGCGGGGCTTGGGGTGTTCTACTGCAAGGAGCAGCCCTGGCAGGGAGAGCTGTCCAGAAGGGCTGCAGGGATGTTGGTGTCCCCGCTCCCACTGTGTGTGGCGGGGCTGCTCTCTGGGCTCCCCCAGGGGTCCCCCGCATTCCCTTGTGGTCCCAGGAGGGTGGGGAAGCAGCAGTGAGATTTGAAATCTTCCTGGAGGTGCTTTGAGCATCCCACGTCCTCCTTGCTGGTGGGTCGGGGTCAGCTCTTTTCTCCTGGCTCGAGCTGGCCAAAAGCTGCAGCCATGCTCACTTGTGGTGCTCCCAAAAAAAGCAGAAGCCGTCAAGCAGACTGTGCCCAGCAAGGAGCAGAAAAAGGGGCTGGGCTGCAGCGGGATACGGGGAGCTGTCAGCGTGTGCATGCTCATGGATTTGGGACTTCAGAGCCCAAAAAAGCCAACTCTAAGTCAAGTGACAGCTTGCAGGGATGCTGCAGAGGGTCCCCTCCCTGTCAGCACCGATCTGTCAGAGATGGCACGTCTTTGCACTGACTGGAACAGCTGCAGGTGAAATATCACTTGGTTGGAGCTGGATAAAATGCTCATTGAAAGCGGTGGGGTTTTGGGGTGGACTGGGCGCTGTCAGTGGGGCCGTGCATGGTGCCACTGCGGTGCCGCACCTGGGCAGGGCAAGCCGCCAGCTCGTGCTGCTCCTTCCTTGGCTGCGCTAACCCAACGCACGTATATATATTTCAGCACGCCTCTCTTGCTGCTCCCTGCAGCAGCGATTTCCCCAGGCTTAGAGGGAAAAAAATAATTTGACAAAGGCTTTCAGCAAAACACCAGCAGTGCTGGAATGAGCCCCAGGGCCTCATCGTTCCCAGCCCCAAGAGGGGCTTGGCAGCGCCCAGCCCATCACCGCTGCCCAGCCGGCAGTGAGCTCCCAGCTGTGTGCGGGGTAATTTATGGGGGCAGGTGCAAAGCTGGGAAGCTCTGGGTTTTGTCTTGCTGTGAGGCACTATGAGAAGGGTGGCTGATGTGCTGTCAGAGCGCTTAAAAAAAAATCCCTGATGGTGTCACAGAGAGTGCCCCTTACCAACCTTGCACCTCATGGTAGACTGGGGTGTGTGCCAGGACCCCCTTGCTGAGCTGATTTCCCTTCGAAATGCAGCTGGATTTTTTTTTTTTTTTAATTTTTTTCCCTAGCAAATTGTAGCATAATTCCCTCCTCTGTCCAGTGGGGGCTCAGAGTTCATTAAGGGCTGAAACTCAAGCCCTGTAACCCCAGTGCAGCTGCAGGGTGCTGGTCCTGACTCGCTGTGGGCTCTCCCACTGCTCCCAGCTCTGCACAGAGGTGGGGATGCATAGCAGCCCCCCACCCACACCCCTCCTCACTCCGTTCATCCTGTGCTGAGGCTGTGTGTGTGTGCACGGGGCTGTCCCCAGGGCTCAGTGCTTGCTGCTTGGCTGTGCCCCAGGGCTGAGCGCTGCCAACTCCGGCAGGGCTGGCGCTGCCAGCAGCACGGCAGCCAGCAGTGCTGTCATTTGCATCATCCAGCTCTGCATCCTGCGCTGCTTTCTGCTTGTAGGGGATGGGGCTCCCACTGTGCTGCCTTTTGGGGCCGTCACCCGAAAGATGCAGTCACTCTGATTCACGAGTTGGTTTTTACCTAGTGCTCTTCCATGGCCGTTGCCTGGCTCCTGCAAAGACAAGCCAGGCATTGGCTTCTGCACACCCCGTCGTGTCTCCTGGCACCCTCCTCACCTCCATGGCATGCTGTACTCAGCACCACGTACGGTGCTTTTGCAATGCCAGCCCTGAATCCGGGCTGTTTCTCAAGCATTTCCTCTACTCCTGGCTCTACCCTCGCCTCGATCTCCATTTTCTGGTTGTGTTTTGCAAAGATGCACAGCAGCTCCACAGAGGTGCAGCTGCAGGGTGGTCGGGGTGGGCTGTTCTCCCCACAGAGGGTGTCAGCGCAGCCACCCTAAGCTGTCCCCAGCCTGCTGGCATCTTGCTGCTCTCCGATCCTAATCCCATTACCTTGGCTTAGCACCACAGGGCGCCCTGCAGGGAGTGTCCCACACGGCACCTCAGCTGCCTCGCAGTCCTGTTCAGGCCACCATTCAAATTTTTTTGGTGGTGAAGCTTTCCTGAGCCACCTGACCCGGGCTGATTTCAGCCTCCTTTCTTTTCTCGCAGGCGCTTTGTGATGTGTCAGGGCAGTGTTTTTATTTCAAGTGCTCACTTTGCCACACAGGATCTGCTCTAGAAGTCCCCTGTTTGCTGGTGGCTGTTTTCTGCTGCCACCTGCAATGTGCAAAGCATTTTTTTCCATGAAAGCTCTCAACCTCATCCCGAACCCACCCCAGCAGCTCCCACACCGGTGTGGCTTTCTGAGCTTTTGCTCCTTTCCCCAGGTCAGTGTGGGGTTTCCAGTAGGGATGTCACCCTGGGGAGCGTTACAGCCTTCACAGCGATGTCCCCTGGTGTTGTACATCCTTTTGTTTTGTGCCTGGGAGGTTTTATGGCCATGGGACGTGCCTGTAGCAGTGCCCTCAGCGAGGCAGTTGTGGTTCCTGTAGCACCTTGCTCCCTCCAAGGATCACCCCCTGGTTCTTGCCCTCTCCAGAGCCCCGGCACAGAACCACGCGGCTGCCGCGGTGCCAGCAGCATGGGGATAATCGGGGATTGTCTTGGTGACGTCCCCGCTTTGCCATCTCGCTGCGAAAGCCAACAGTGAGCGACTGTGGCTGATCCTCGCAGCTGCCGCCCTCGGGCTTTGTTTTTCGGGGTAGGGGGGGGGAGTGGAGTAGAAAGGGAAAATGCAGCTGGGGCTTTGTGCTGGAGCTGGGCAGAGCGGTTGCCACCCGAATTTGGGGCAGCTCCAGGCGCTGCGTGCGCTGCCAGCCCAGCTCCGTGCTCCCCCTCCATGGCAGTGGCTGCCTGGTGGCAAACAGTGGGGCAGCCACAGGGCCCAGTGCTGGCAAGCCGTGCTCGTGTCCCTGTGTTGCCTCCGCGCCTGCCTCCTTCCTCCTGACACATCTTTTCCAAGGCGACCTACATTTCTGTCACTGCGACTGCTGCCTGGGCTGCTCCCACGGCGAATCCTTTCCCTCCCCCATCTTCCTCTTTATTTTGGTTTATTTATACAGGAGGTGCTGGCAGCAGCACACGTGGTGCTCAGCTCACCGGGAGCCCCAGAGCCCTACAGAATGCCCCTTCCCCCGGCACACTGCTCTGTGGGGCTCATGTGGGATTTCACATCCTCATCCTCATCCCACAGGAGACCCGGGGGTTCTGGTTGGTGGCAAGTTGTCTGTGAGTCACAGTGTGCCCTGGCAGCCAGAAGGGCCAGCCGTCCCCTGGGGTGCACCAGGCCCAGCGCTGCCGGCCGGGTGAGGGAAGGGGTTGTCCCGCTGTGCTCTGCCTGCTGCGGCCTCACCTCCAGCACTGCGTGCGGGTTTGGGTGCCACAACATGAGAAGGACATAAAGCTGTGAGAGAGCATGCAGAGGAGGGCTGCAGAGGTGGGGAAAGATTTGAGGGCAAGGCTTGTGTGAGGAGCGGCTGAGGTCGCTGTGTTTGCTGGGCCCAGAGCAGAGCAGGCTGAGGAGGCCTCATGGCGGCTGCAGCTCCTCACAGGGAGCTCTGGGCTCAGCCATAGGGTTTGGGTTTGGGTGGTGCTGTGTGGAGCCAGGGGTTGGACTTGGTGATCCCAGTGGGTCCTTTCCAACTTGAGATATTCTATTATTTTATGATCCATGTTGAGTGATTCTGCCTGCTGCCCTGGTGCTGTTGTCTCGGTGCTGCAGGTGGGCTGTACATGAAACAGTTTCCCCCTGGTCTGATGTGCCTGTGATGCAGATGGCCCAATGTTATCCTCTACCTCCATAGGTGTCCCACCATACACAAATCAGCATAATGGTGTCGTTTGTGCCATGAGAGGAAAGGAGGGGACCCCTCTGGTGGTAGCATGCATTTGTGGGGTGCGCGCTGGCACGTCTCATTCCATCCTCTCCAGTTCCACCATGGGCATGTGGGGCAGCTGCAGGCTGTGGGCTCTGACCTCTCCAACACGCCTCTCCCTGCAGGATGAGATCGAGGAGCTGCGTGCCGAGATGCTGGAGATGAGGGACGTCTACATGGAGGAGGACGTCTACCAGCTGCAGGAGCTGAGGCAGCAGCTGGACCAGGCCAGCAAGACGTGCCGCATCCTGCAGTACCGCCTGCGCAAGGCCGAGCGGCGCAGCCTGCGCGTGGCACAGACCGGCCAGGTGGATGGCGAGCTCATCCACAGCCTGGAGCAGGACGTCAAGGTGATGCTTGGGGGGTGTGCTCCCCGAATCCCCCACCCCAAATGCTGGGGGCAGTGCCCAGAGGGTGGGGTGGGATCTGTCCCAAAGCAGTTTGAGGTAAGATGGGGAGCAAGCTGATGGGGTACAGCTTTCCCCTGTAGCTGGGGACCTGGGAGCTGCTTCTCTCCTTGGCCACTATGGGAACCTTGCAGAGTCTCGGGCTGGCACAGGGGCAAGGTGATGGCCCCGGGGTGGCCTGCATTGCTTGCCCCAGCCGCCAGCCTGGTGCCGAGTTGTGTTTGCTGATCACTCATGCTGCTGCCAGAATTGGCAGCAGAGGATGTCTCCATTGCTGGGGAGCAGCTCAAGGAGCAGCTCAGATTTTGGAGAGAGTTGACAGAGGAGCCTGAAACCAAGCACTGTGCTGACCCTGAGCAATGCCTCCCGCAGGGATTGTAGCAGGGACTCGCTCAGCTCTGGGGGCTCTTGTGCAGTTTTTCCGTAACCCGATGCAGCAGCTCGCCTTTCCTTCCCCGAGGGGCTGCTCCTCTCCCCTCCCAGCCCTGTAGCAGCTGCTTTCCAGCACAGTGGGGGACAAAGAAACACAAAAAGCTGACAGGCATCCATCCCACAGGACTGCATTGTGCTTGGGGAAAGCAGGGTTTGACCAGTGGAGGTAGGGGCGGGAGTAACAGTGGTGATAAAGGGGACACGTGTGGCCAGGGGACAGCATGTTACCCAGCATGGTGTCTGCTCCAGAGGGTCCTATGATGATCTCCATAGGTAGTGTTCAGGGCTGGTAGGTGCCCGTGAGTTCCTGACCCTGTGCTGTGGTCCCAGCATGCTGTACCCAGCCCTGTGACAGCCCCACTCTGTCCCCAGGTGGCCAAGGATGTCTCTGTGCGGCTCCACAACGAGCTGGAGGCGGTGGAGAAGAAAAGGATCAGACTAGAGGAGGAGAACGAGGACCTGCGCCAGCGGCTGATCGAGACAGAGCTGGCCAAGCAGGTGGTACAGAATGAGATGGACAAGCTCCGAGAGGTGAGGGGAACACGGGAGGCACGTGAAGGGGGTGACCCCCAGGCTCAGCCCCTAGCAGGTGTCCTGGCCTGGTGCCGCGGGGCATTCATATTGCTGAAACCCAAACCGTGCTGCAGATGCTCATGAAACCCGAGCGGTGCTGCTCTGTGCGGAGTGATGCTGGGGTGTGCGGGCAGCACCACACCCAGGGCCGGCTGTGCCCTGACTGCCTGGGAGGAGGGACACGCTCCTGCTTCACAGCTTTACACTGCTCAGGCTTGTCCTCTGGGGCATGGCTGGCACACACATGGTTCTTTTGCGTGTGTACTGGAAATCTACATGCGTGCTTCTGCAGGAGTCCAGGGCCGTTAGACTGGGACAAGCTCCTGGCCAGGAGTGCTGCTGGTCCCCATGCAGTGAGGGGACATCCATCTTGGTGACAGGAGAGGCATCATAGTGACAGCACGGGCGTGTAATCCATCACGGCACTCATAACCCACTTCCCTACTGCCCGGCGTGTGATGGGTCCCCAGGGGGCTGCAGGCATTGTGCCAGAGAGGATGTGGTGCCACTGCCCAGCCCTGCTGCCCTTGATGCCTGTGTAGGAAGGGGGGGGGGGGGCAGCAGGTTGTGAGAACAGAATGGGAGGTGTCCCTTCTGCAGTCATGCAAGCCCCAGCAGGATGTTGCTGTCTGGCACAGGACAGGCTTCGGTGTGCTTGAGGTTGTTTGAGTTCCCCGAGGCTGGCAGGTCTGTGCTGGTGGGATGCTAATGGGGACAAACCTTGCTGTCACCATAGATGAGCCCTGCAGGGACAGAGCGCTCTGTTCCTGCAGCCCCTGCTGGGCTCTGCAGCAGGCACCACGGGTTTGCATCCGCTCTTGGAAAGGGCATTTCCCCAGGCACTGAGGTTACTCACTTATTCCAGAACACTAATTAGGAAAGCGAGTTAACAGGGTGAGTTACCAGCTTCAGCCACCTCCTCCCTTCTGCTGCAGGGTCTGAAACAGTGGCAGAGCTTGTTAGCAGCATGCAAACAGCAGCAGGCTGGGCAGGGCTGGGCTTGCCCCTAGGCGCCGCTTATTTCTCACTCGCAATAGGTTTCCCCGTGGTTGGGTTGCTGTGGGATGGGCAGTGCATCCCCTGGGCTTCATCCTCCCCTCAGCTCTGTCCTGGCTGCAGGGACTCCGGTGTCCCTTAACCACTGTGCTGTGGGGTGAGGGCATGCCTGTCCCTAGCACGGCCGTGGCGAGCAATGCCAACGTGGCACAGCCGGCCCCCGGGTGGGGTTCCAGCAGCTCCAGCACTGGTCTTGGCCTTAATAGGAAAGCTGGAGCCCTGCACCTTGGCACAGGCAGCAGCTTACATTTCACAGCTGCTTTCTTTGGCTGCTGGGGCCTCAGCGCCAGCATGGGAACGTGCCTGGGGCAGCCCTGGCCCTGTGAGCCTGGGGGGCTTTGGCCCCACTGCGTCACCCACCACAGCACAGCAGGGCAGTGCGTGGCTGGGAACAGGTCAACCTGTTTTCTTTTTTTTCCCTGTATTGGGCTTCCCATGTCTCAGCTGTCATTGCTAGCCTGGGGATTGTCCCCTGTGTGCCCAGGGACCCCAGAGGAAAGGCCAGCATTGCTCCATTGATAAACTGGGAGCCCTCAGCCATTGCCAGCCACTCTTTGTGCTGGGGTGGTCAGAGGGGCAAGAGAATGATTGCTGGGGGATTTAGGGTTGGGAATCTTGGTGTCCCATTCTGCCCACATGCCACTGTCCCTAGCAGTGTGACTGCCCGTGGCTGATCCCAGGTGCCCATTTGCAGCCCCAGCCCTGGGAGTTGGGGGAAAGGCAGCTGGCATGTGCCTGCTGCTGTGTGTGGGCAGGGGAGAGACACGGAAGAGCACCAGTTCCTGCTCCTGAGCCAGGATGCCCCTAAGCCATCTCAGCCTGGGATTCCCCACTCCATCCGGCCCATGACTCAGCCTCTCCGCTTGCCCTCGTGCCCGCAAGGGACATTTCTGGCCAAACCCCATGACATGACGCCAGGCACCCTGGCTCCCCCTGAACCAGGGGCTCATCCTGCCAGGGCTCTGGCACCTTCCCAAGCTGCTGGAACAGTCAGGAGTGCCCTGGCTGCAGTGTCCCCAGGCTGGGGGTCCTGGTCACTCTGTCTGTCTGGAGCAGGGTGCCATGCTGTGGCTGTGGGTGACATCTCTCCCTTCTCTCTGTAGAATTCCTTGAAGAAAAGGGGGTCTCGCTCCATTGGGAAGACCGAGAAGAAGCCATCGGTGCAGGTATGGGCCATGGTGCGAGTTGGTGGCCGCTGGGCCCAGCACTGAAGGAAATCGTGGGCAGGGCAGAGCCATCTCCTCCTCTCAGAGCTCGTCTGCCTTCCCCAGCCCCTGCACAAGGCAGGGATTGATGCACTGAGCTATCCCCATTGTCCTCAGGGGTCCCTTGTCTCTTTTGTCAATGGAGTACCAGTGGCAGGCAGTGCCTTAAGCCCCTTCCATGTGTCATTGTTGCCTGTGCCAGTGGCCAAGTGATCCCGAGGGGCCTGGGGTCTTGTGGCAGCAGCTCGAGGCCACTGTCACCATCTTTGCCCTGTGCAGGCTGCTGGGTGGGTGTGGGGAGGGGCTGTGCTGGCAGCAGGGGGATTTTATCTGTCACTCGCCGTTGCACTGAGCTGCTGTGAGACGTTAATGCTGTTACCAGGGCTCAGAGGGGCAGAGCTGCCGTTGTGGTGATAGATATGTGAGTGTTTTAATACCCAAAAAATCCTCTTCCAAAGGCAGGCAGCCACAGGATCTGTTCTGGGGAGTAAAACTGCTCCCACAAAGCCTGGGCAGGGAGGGAGCCCCATGAAGCTGTAAGCATCTCATCATGGCAACCCTGGGATTTCTGGGGTCACTTTGCTACAGTTCTCACATCCCACCCCACGTGGGGACGAAATGCAGGAAAACACCCCCCTGCTTCCCCATACTGTCCCTCACAGAGGCCTCAGTTTAGGGACGTGGGGATGATGGGCAGAGCCAGAGGGACCCAACCGTGGCTCAGTGCTGGAGGTTCTAAGCCAGCCTCAGCTTCCTGGGGTGCCAACGGGCTGGCAGCGTCTCCCTGTCCCTGTGCGCTTCCTGCGCAGCATGGCCGGGTGCCCCCAGGCACAACCACCCATGACTCATTGGTCGCTTCCTGGGCTCCTTTCCTGCCCGACAGTGCTGGGCTCTCGCAGAAGATGGAGTTGTTGGGGGAGGGCAAGCTCAAAACCGAGCTCTGTCCCCTGTGTCCCCAGCCCAAGGAGCCGTTGAGGTGGTGCTGGTCGCTCCGGCTGTGCCACGGGCAGGGGGAAGTGCCCGGCTGCAGCTTTTTTTTCCTGGAAAAACAGGAACTGAGGTCATGTCTGCCTGGCTGGGACAGCGGCCCCATGGTGCTGCCCCCCCTTCCCCCCCCCGCTGTTCCTGTGGCTATTTTGGGGAATAAAGCAGCACCCCGAACCTATGGCAGTCCTGCTGGGATGGAGGCCCCACAATGTTGGGTGGCTCCTGCAGCTTCGTGGGCACCTCAGCCATGCTGGGGGGCATCAAGGTGCTGGGGGCAGGGGGAGCCAGAGGTGGGTGCTGCTGGTGGGTGCTGCTGGTGGGTCCCCCCTGGGCAGTCACTATGCCAGAGTGACCGCACCGGACAGGAAGTCACAAGCTGAGCATCAGGAAATCCTGGTCATCCGTCCAGAAACATTTCCATGGCTGAGAAATGGTGTCTCAGAGCAAAGAGTAGAGCTGGTTATTGATAAATGTAGAGCCAGCCTGAGCACAGCTCAAAGCAAAGAGGAAGCAAAGGGGCCTAAGCAGGGCCAGGGGATTGGCTGGGGCTGCGAGGTGCAGGGTGGTGGTGGGGACGGGTGGCTGAGAGGAAAGGCTGGGCAAGGGGTGGGACCATGGGAGGCTTCCAGCCCTTGAGTAAAAAACAAACACACATTGTAGCTGCTTCTGCCCTCAAGGCTGCGGCTGTCACTGTATCCCAGCAAGGTGGCTGCTCTGCCACCACCAAGCAGAGGTGAGGAAGCCTATTGGTGGCTGGGATTTTCTCCTGTGGCATCTAGCGGCTTTCCTCCCCATCGTGGGTGGTGTCAGGGCTGGATCCCCACATCCCCAGCTCAGTGTCCACACTCCGTGTCCCTCAGAGCCACCACCTCTCAGCCTGTGTCCCTAACGCCTGTCCCCTCCCTGTCCCCAGGAGGACAGCGCAGACCTGAAATGCCAACTGCACTTTGCCAAGGAGGAGTCGGCCCTGATGTGCAAGAAGCTGACCAAGCTGGCCAAGGAGAACGACGGCATGAAGGAGGAGCTTCTGAAGTACAGGTCCCTCTACGGGGACCTCGACAGCTCCCTATCGGTGGAGGAGCTTGCCGACTCACCCCACTCACGCGAGGCCGAGCTCAAGGTCCACCTCAAGCTGGTGGAGGAAGAAGCCAACATCCTCAGCCGCAGAATTGTAGAGCTGGAGGTGGAGAACCGCGGCCTGCGGGCTGAGATGGACGACATGAAGGGCCAGGGGGACAGGGAGCTGCCGGGGCAGGATCTGCGGTTCCTGGCCTGCAGCTCGGCCTGCGGGGACGCGGGGGACACGGTGGCGGAGCTGCGGCGGCACTTGCAGTTTGTGGAGGAGGAGGCCGACCTGCTGCGCCGCTCACTGCTGGAGCTGGAGGACCAGAACAAGCTCCTGCTGAACGAGCTCAACAAGTACAAGTCGGACCACGAGCTGGATGTGACGCTGTCAGAGGACAGCTGCTCGGTGGTCAGCGAGCCCTCGCAGGAGGAGCTGGCCACAGCTAAGGTGCAGATCAGCGAGCTGAGCGGCAAGGTGAAGAAGCTGCAGTACGAGAACCGGGTGCTGCTCTCCAACCTGCAGCGCTGCGACCTGGCCTCCTGCCAGACCACCCGGCCCATGTTGGAGACCGACGCCGAGGCCGGTGACTCGGCGCAGTGCGTGCCCACCGCCGGCTGGAGGGATGAGCGTGGCGGTGAGGCCGAGGTGCAGGACAGGGTGCTGGACGGCGGTTCCGGCACCAAGCTGTTTAAGGCCAAGGACTTGGAGACCCTGCTGGGCATCCGGGACCAAGCAGCACTCGTCAGCAAAGCCATCGACATCTTGATTTCAGATGCCAATGGCTTCACCTCCAGCCTGAAGGTGTGCCTGGACAACGAGTGCGTGGGGGGGCTGCTGGCCGAGGCCCTGGATAACAGCAGCGAGAGCCCCAGCGATGCCAAGCTGATGAATGTGCTCCTCATGAGGTTGGGCGTGCTGCAGCAGGACCTGGGCTGCTTCATGCGGAAGGTGGACCTCCTTGCCGGCAGCCTCAAGGAGCACACCGGCTCCTTCCTCTTCTCCAGCAGCCACGAGGCCACCAAAGAGGGGCTGCAGAAGGAGCATGGCTCTGACTTGCAGGTACGGGGCTCCTTCCCACGCCCCATGGCCGCCCCGCAGCACTTGTTGCTTTATTTGCCACTTTTTTGCCTTTTTCTTCCTGCTTTAACAGAGCAAACCCCAACCCGTAACATACCCCTCCTCGTGCCTCTCCAGAGCAATTCCCAAACTAACGCTCGCCTCGCTGCATGCCGTGGCACCTGGGACAAGATAGGACTCTGCTCCAACAGAGTGTGTGTGGCGGGAGGTGGTGGCAGGAGTCTGGGTGGCTGCAGTGCTGTCCCACCCCAGTGCTGTTGCCCGGGCAGGGCTGGTGGCCCAGCTGCTCCCCTCCGCTGCCACCAGGCTCCCTGCAGAGCTAAGCGTCCCCTCCTCTGATGCTCTCTGCTTGTTAGGATGGCCAGCATCCCAGGAGCCCCCTGAATTGCAGGCACCCAGCTTGGAAAAAGCCTCATGGCATGCACTGAGATAATTCCCAGGCAGGGTAATTTGCAGAGCAAAGATGGCAAGGCAAATTTGGGTCTGATGGGGGGCACATCCATGGTGAGCATCCTGTGCCCTCCTGGCCAGGCCAGCCAGGATGGGGATGTGACTGGGGACACAGGTCCTCTCACGGGCGCAAGCCCCTTTCTGGAGCACACTCACTTGTTCAGAGTCCTATTTTTCTGCATGCTGCTGGACTGCAGTCCCACCAGCCCCAGGTCCCGGTCCCCCCTAGCCACTGCATGGCACCGTAACCGGTGTTTGCACATTTTTTCCCTCTTTCTCTCTTTTTTTCCCTTCCCCAAACAATCCAGGCCACGTGTCTCATCCTGTGTTTCCTTTTGGTTTCCGCATTGTCTCCCGCCATGGTGATGAAGTTCCTTCTCCTCATCATCCTTTTTGTTGTCTTGTAGTTCTTTACTGTTTCGGAAACCCATTGTTTTGTTTTCTGGCTTTCTTTTCTTCCCGCTCTTTTGGTTTGTTCTCATTAACTTGCCCACGCATGCAGCAGCCTGATTTTAGGGACGCCGACCCTTACCGCATCACCCACACCAAGGACACGGACCCCGCACATTCCCGGAGCTACAAAACCTGCAGGCCCGATGAGAATGACTCCTACGCCACCGAGGTACGAAGCCACCTGTCCCAGAGTGGACCGGGAGCCATGTCCCCTCTCTGGGGCTGGAGGGTTGGGAGTGCCCCAGGAGGAGCTTGGTGCCACGGTGGGAGTGATGCGGGGTCAGGAGCTATGCAGAGATGCTGAGCCCTGCCCGGTGGGCACCCACCGTCCTCTCCATACCCTTGCAGATGAAGGAGCTGCAGCTGGTGCTGTCAGAGGCCAATGAGAGCCTGCGGGGGCTGCAGGAGCAGCTCTCGCAGGAGAGGCAGTTGCGGAAGGACGAGGTGGACAACTTCTCGCAGAAGATCTGCCAGGTGAGCAGGTGCTGTCCCTGGGAGACAGGATCCACATGGGCGCAGCATGCCACTCCCAGGCTGGTGACCTGCTGGAGGACACCCAGAACAGTCCTAGAGGAATGTGGGGGCTGAGCCTGCCCACCTTTGCACATGGGTGTACAGCCGTGCAGGGCTTCCCCCTATTGCCTTTATGACCCCAGTGTCCCAGGGATGCTGTAGCTCCCCCTGGACCGAGTCGGGATCATGAAATTCAGGGTCTGGTGCTGGGAGGAGGCACAGCAGCCTGTATGGATGCTGGTGGCTCAGTGCATCACTCCACAGCTGAAGGAGGACCACCAGAAAGCCCTGCTGCGGCGTGAGTTCGAGCTGCAGAGCCTCAATCTGCAGAGGCGGCTGGAGCAGAAGTTCTGGAGCCAGGAGAAGAACCTGCTGGTGCAGGAGTCGCAGCAGTTCAGGCAGAGCTTCCTTCTGCTCTTCATGAAGCTCAAGTGGTTCCTCAAGTGCTGGCGCCAGGGCAAGATAGTGCACAGCGAGGGCGATGACTTCCTGGAGGTATTGTGGGCAGGGGCAGTGGGACGCTCAGCTGTCCCCAGTGCCTGGCTGGGTTCCTCAGCAACCTGCCCACGGCATCTCCTGCAGGTGAACAGCATGAAGGAGCTGTACATGCTGCTGGAAGAGGAGGAGCTCGCCCCGCAGCAGCAGGCGGACAACAAGACCTGCTCTGGGGATGCCTGGACCCCCAGCACGGTGAGTGGAGTGTGCAGGATCGGTCCCCACTGCGTGTCCCTGCTAGGTGGCAGGGGGTGCCACGCCCTGGTGGCATCCCACATCTGTAACGCGGGGGTGGCAGCGTGCAGGGCTGGGGCACCGACGTGGCACCCCTTGCTCACCCCTGGTCCCTGGCAGCCCAACGAGTGCATCAAGACACTGGCGGACATGAAGGTCACCCTGAAGGAGCTGTGCACAGAGCTGCGGGAGGAGCGGCGTGGCGCGGGCGAGCTGCAGCAGCAATTCACCAAGGCCAAGGCTGCCTGGGAGATGGAGCGCACCGAGCTCAAGTGCCACATCGCCCAGGTGGGAGCCTGGGGTTGGGGGGGGGAAATGTAGGGCTTGGAGGCTGCCAAAGCTTGGCTGCTGGGAGGAAGCATGGCACGGCAGGAATCACAATGAGCAGCCACTCTAGCAGGCTAGTTTCTATAGCAACAGGGCTGGCATGAAAATTGCAGTGGGAGCAGAGGATGCACGTTATTCCTCTGAAGGGCTTGTTTAGGGCGGGTGGGATGGTACCAAGGGTGAGCGTGCTCTGGTCATGCACTGTGCTTATTACCCTGTGCTGGAGCTGCACCAGAGCCCTCCTGTCCCATCAGTCCCCCAGCCCCAATCTGCCCTGAGCTCCCGGTGATGAGAGTTTGCAGCTCCCTTATGCCATTCTGGCAGCAGCCGGTGGCTGTGCATCTGCTCATCAGAGTGATGCCAGCGCTTCTTGGGCTGTGTTTCTCTATAGTCTCCATCTCTAGTCCCCAGTTCCCCTTTGTCCTCCTCAGAAGTGAGCAGAGCCTCTATGGTGGCAGCACCCCTGCTCCAGATGCCATCCTGGCCACCAGCAGCAGCATCCCTGGGGTGTGCTCTGCCTGCCCCGCAGGGATGCCACCTTCTCAGGGTTGGCAGGATTGCGGTGGGGAGATCCAGCCCCTGTCCCTTTGTGTGACCGTCTGGCATGTGGCTGCCAACACTGTGTCCCTGCAGCTGGAGGCAAAAGCAGGCAAAGGCATCACGGAGCGGGTGCTACCAGACTGGAAGGTGGCACTGAAGAGGGAGCGCGAGGAGCATCAGCATCTCCTGGCTGAATCCTACAGCGCCGTCATGGACCTGACCAAGCAACTGCAGATCAGCGAAAAGAACTGGAAACAGGAGAAGGTGGAGCTGCTGGCCCGCTTCAAGGAAGAGCAGCAGCAGGCAGAGCAGCAAGCGAAGGACCTGCAGAACAAACTCAGCCAGGTATGGTGTCCCCACGCATGCGTCATCCAGCATCTGCCCCTGCTCGTTGTGCACATGTCGAGTGACTGACAGACGTGTTCTCCAGTTGCAGAAAGGAGCCAACCCATGGGCTTTGAAGCACTCGGAAATGGAGAAGCATGGCAGCAACTGGAAAGAGGTGGGCAAGAGAGGGCTACGTGTGTTGTGGCTTCCTGTTGGGCTCTGGTCTTTGCTAAAAATTAGATGGAGGTTGTGTGTACCCCACAACAGAACTCCCTGAACAGCAGTGTCAAGAGGTTGCAAGGGGGATGCCAGGGATTAAGTAGATGGAGACAGCAAAGAGTGTGGTTCATTCTGCTGTGCCAAACCCAAAGGGCTTCAGAAAGTTGTTAAGAGAATAGTTGTGGGCAGAGTGAGCCCTGTGTAGCTCTGGGAGTGAGGTGGAGGACCTGGGCCTGTTGGGGAGGTGCTGCTGGGTGCAGCCCCTGCTCCAACACATCTGCATGGTGTGGGCCTGTGCCTGATTCCACCAGAGCATGCTTCTGTGTCCTCCTAGGCTCTCAATGAAAAAATCACAGACAAAGAGACAGTCTCTGAAGAAGACGCCAAGGGAACCAACTTAAAAAGGTAAGCATGGTGGTGGCCATCATCCCCAGGGTGTGGAGATCAGTGGCTCTCACAGCTGGATCAGCCTCCAGCTCCGTCTGGATACAACTGTGGTCCAGGATTGCCTTTCTGGAGGCAGTGAGCAGGGCTGCGTGCCCAGCAGGGTCCCATTGGGGCGGTGCCTCCAGCACCCCACATCATCGCCCTGCCCCGCTGCCTGGATGGGCGACTGCTGAGCCCTGCCCTCTCTTCTCCTGCAGGACTAAGTCCGTTTCCTCCATGTCAGAGTTTGAAAGCTTGCTCGACTGTTCTCCCTACCTCCCTGGAAAGACTGTGCCTGGGCTGGGTGACCATTCCCGAGGCAAAAAGTCATCTGCAGCCCCACAGCTGCTGCCCAATGGGATCCGGGACAGCGCCGGCCTTCCTCCCCCAAACTGTACCTATGTGAATATCGAGCAACCCGCCTCCGACAGCCTGGCCAAGGAGAAGCTGGGCATCTCCTCCTGGGACTACTCACGGGCCAGCAGCCTCTCGGGGCATGACCCGGCCCAGAAGCAGATGCAGAGGAGCTACACAGCACCTGACAAGACAGGGATCCGCATCTACTACAGCCCTCCTGTGGTGCGGCGCCTGGAGGCAGCTGTGGTGCACAACAAGGAGGGGAAGATCATGATTGAGCCCGGCTTCTTGTTCACCATGGCCAAGCCCAAGGAGCCGGAGGAGTCGGCCAGGACGGAGAGCACGTACAGCCAGTGGCTGTGCAACTTCTCCAAGCAGCAGCGAGAGCTCCTCGATGGCAGCACAGGGGAGAGCACGGTGCCACCGGTGCCCCGCTTCCCTCCCTCGCTGCACGACCTGGAGATCTCCGGCAACATGAGCGACGACATGAAGGAGATCACCAACTGCGTGCGACAGGCCATCCGCTCCAGCTCACTGGAGAGGAAAGTGAAGAGCACCTCGAGCCAGACCGTGGGGCTGGCCCACGTGGGGACTCAGACCACGCAGACGGTGAGCGTGGGCCTGCAGACGGACCTGCCGCGCGGCAGCTTGCACGGCAAGAGCTGGTCCCCGCGCAGCTCCTCGCTCGTCTCGGTGCGTGGCAAGCAGATCTCCTCCTCCCTGGACAAGGTGCACGCCAGGATCGAGCGGCCCTGCTGCTCACCCAAGTACGGCTCACCAAAGCTGCAGCGGAGGTCTTCCTCCAAGTTGGACGCCTCCAAGGACAGGAGCCTCTGGAACCTGCACCAGGGCAAGCAGAATGGCTCCGCCTGGGCCCGCTCCACCACCACCCGTGACAGCCCCGTCCTCAGCAACATCAACGATGGCCTGTCCAGCCTCTTCAGTGTGGTGGAGCACGCGGGCAGCACCGAATCCATCTGGAAGCCAGGCTGCCCCGAGGGCGGCAGGGCCAAGGCTGAGGCCCCCAAGTACGGCCTGGTGCAGGAGTTCTTCAGGAATGTCTGTGGGCGGGCGCAGAGCCCCACGGCACCCCCGGAGAAGAAGGATGCTGGCGGTGGGGAGGATGGCTCCAAGAAGGCTGAGCATCCCAGCCTGGCCTCCTACCACCCCACCGAGAACTCCTCCCGCATCCTGAGCAAAAAAGTCCTCAAGCAAAGCAGCTGCGAGGACCCCAAGCTGATGTCCCCCGGCCAAGGGAGCAAAGAGGCATTCCCCCGGGACCCTGACTTCATCTCAGCCATGGCCAGCGAGGTAACGAAGTGGGGGGTCCCCGCGTGCCAGGCTGTCTGGTGGGGATGGCTCCAGCCCTCTCTAACTGCCCTTCAACCTTTCTTTGCAGGACATGGCGTGCGACTGCAGCTCACAGTCCCTCACCTCCTGCTTTGCCCGGCCGTCCCGCTCTGCCGCGCGCCACTCGCCCTCCAAGTGCAGGCTGCACCCCATAGACACCCCCAGGGCGGAGGAGAAGCCAGGGCCGCTGAGTGAGTGAGGACAGCGAGACGGGGCGCGCAGCCTGGCCTGCTTCCCACTCTCCTGCCCCAAGAGCACCCACGGGGCCCCTCTCGGGGATGCATCTGTCTCCTAACCGTCCCCTCGCTCGTGGGGATGCTTAAGAAGCAGATGGCGAAGGGCGCCGGGCGGCGGAGGCTGCCGGCAGCAGCGGGGCGTCCCGCCGGGGTGGCCGTGACACCGGCACGACGGGAAGCATCGGGGTCCCTGCGGTGGCCCCACGAAGGGGACGAGCTGCCATGCGAGGCGGTGGCCGTGATGCTGCTGGTCCAGGGAGGGGTGAAGCGCGGCGGGGTTGGAGTCGACGGATGGATCCACCCCGTGGCCAGTGCCGGGTGCATCCCTGCCGGCTCCGCTTGCAGGGTGGTTGCATCAGCCATGTGCTGGAGGGAGGCGGGGGGGGGGGGGGCCCCGCGCTGGGCGGTGCGCGGAGGCGTTCCCATCCGGCTGCTGGGACGGGTGCTGGGTGCACGCGTGTGGGACCCCCCTGCATCCTCCGCCCTGCTGAGCCCCCGCCTCCCTGCCCGGGGCCACTTGTAGTGATTTGTTCTTCCAAGTGCTGAATTTACATAGTCCTCCCTCTTTTTTTTTTTTTTTTCTCCATCCGCTTTTGGCTCTACCCAATTCCGAACAGCCTGCAATGTAAAACCAAGTGCATTTAAAAGAAAACAAAAAAAAAAAAAAAAAACCAAACGTACTGAAATGAGCTAAATTGGAGATGTACCAATTGGATTAAGAGATTGTGGGCTGGGAGGCTGCACTGTGGCTCGCAGCCTCCACCGCCCGGAGGTTGGGTCATCACCATGGGGAAAAGCCTTATCCAGGGAGGGAGGAGAGCAGCATCCCGGCAGTGTTGGTGCCGGGCGAGAAGGGCAATCTCTGAGGTGGCTGCTTGACCTATTTTTGAGCTGCATGCCAGGGGCCGGGCAGGGATTTGCACAGATGGAGCTGCCTGCAGGTGCCTGTGCCTGCTGGAGCTCCAGGCATTGCTTGGGGGGCTCCGGGCATTGCTCCAGAGCCTCTGTGCATTGTTCTGAGCCTGTGTACGTTGCCCCAGGGGCTCTGTGCATGGCCCCTGGGGCTCTTGCATTGTTCTGAGGCTCTGTACATGGCTCCGGGGCTGTGTGCAATGCCCTGGGGCTCTGTGCATTGCTCTAGGGGCTACGTACACTGTTTGGGGGGCTCTGTACACAGCTCCAGAGGCCTCTGCGTTGCTCAGGGGCTGTGTACGGTGCTCTGGGGGCTCTGTGCATTACCCTTGGGGCTCTCTACACTGCTCCAGAGCCTGTGGGCGTTGTTCTGATGTTGTGTACATCGCTCCAGGGGCTCTGTGCGCTGCTGTCATCTCGCAGCCACGCTCAGAAACTGCTCCTGCTGCCCCCTCCCGTCCAGCCTCACACTGCCCGCAGCGGGACGGCTGCATCACTGCCACGTCGCAGCCTCCGTCAGCATCTCCGCGATGGCTGCTCACTGCCTGTGTCTCCGGACACACCAGCATCAGCCAGGGCCAGGCGGCCCAGCACCAATGGCCTTTCACTCCGGGGGCACCTGGCCGGCCCCACGGGGCCCTCGTCACCGAGCCGTGGGGCAGGCGCTGCCCCCAGCACCAGCAGCCAAGGCCGGGCAGCGTCCCTGCCTGCCGCCCTCACGTCCCCGGCACAGCCGCCGGCACTCTCCTGCTGTACATAGATCCTTTCGGGGTGGTTTTTAGCATTTTCCTTGAAAACTAGGTTTTGTTTTGTTTTTAAAGACTCTACTTTTGGAATGTGTGTTTTCTTTTTCTTTTTTCCGTCATTTTTACAACTGCCTTTTAATTATTTGTAATGTTAGTCAGTTCTGTCTTACTCTGTAAATAGCGGTGCTGGGTGTTTCCCACGAGGATGGGAACAGGGACAGGGGACGGCAGGGGCTTTGTGAAGGCAGCATTGCAGAGAGGCGGGAGCTGCTTTGGCCAAGCCTGGGGAGATGGGGATAATTAATTTGCTGTGGAGGTGCCGGGTTTGGCTTCAGCCCCTGTAGCCTCTGCCCCGTCCTCTCCACGGTCCCTGTCCCTGCCCCAAGGTCACATGAAGGGCTCGCTCTGCCCTGATGACGGCGCCTGCCCACCCTGTGCTGTGCCTGCTTGTCGTGTGATGAATAAAGGCCCTGCAAACCCTCTCCTGCACCCTCGGCACTGCTTTCCCGGGCTGCAGGGGGCAGTGAGGGGTGGGAGGTCCTGTCCCCAGTATCCCCACCAGCTGCCCACACCTGGTGTCCCATCCGCTCCCCGTCTCCATGTGCTGGCTGTGGCTGCACCACGCGGCTCCCTGCCATCAGCCCTGTGTCCCTCGTGGACTCTCACCCCGCACAGACACCTCTTGGCTCCGTGTTGTTCTCGTGTTGCTGGTGTTTCTCATGCCTCCCTGCCCCATCCTGCCTAGCTGCTCACTCCAGCCTGCACACAGATCCCACGTCGCTGCCCCAGCTTCCTGCCCTCATCACCTGCAGGTCCCAGCCCCCCTAGGCTCAGTACATGAAACTTCCCCTCCCTGAGCTCCTCCACCACCTCCTGTGTCACACCTGTCCTTTTGCTTCTCCACTATCCTTTGTATTCCATCCCTTCTGTCCCTGCTCCTCAATCCTCCAACATGTCCCATCCTTTCTTCTTCTTCTCCTTTATCCTCAGCCGTATCCCTTTCCACTTTCATGTGTTCTTCCATCAACCATCATATCCCACACCTCTTTATTCTGCTTCTACATCATCCATGTATCTCTTTTCTGCTTCCCATGTTCCATTACCCTCCACATCCCACCTCTCTTCCTCTGCACTTCCATTTTCTACCATCTCCCCCCCCCATCCTTCCAGTCCTCCTGTTGCCCACTGTCCCCCATCCCTTCCTGCCATGCTCCTCCATCACCCATCATGTGCCATTTCTCCTAACTGCTTCTCCGTCACCCACAGCCTCCTAATTCATCCTTTCTTCCATCATCCTTCACTTCTCTGTTCTTCCATCACCTGCCATCCTGTACCTCTTTCCTTGCTCCTCCATCACCCATCACATCCTATCCCTTCTTGTGCTCTACCGTCACCTACCTTCCATTCCTCCTTCCTGTGACCTGTCACCTCACCTCTGCATCTCATTCTTCCCTGCCATGTTCTTCCGTTGCCTGTGTCCCATCTCTCCTAATTGTGTTTCTCCATCACCCTCCACTTCCCATTTGTCCTTCCTGTGTTCTTCCATCTCCCACCACATCCCGTCCCTTGTTATCCTCATCGACATCCCACCATCTCCTATCTTCTTCGTCCACCCTGTCCTGTCAGTCCTCATCCTCCATCACCTCCAGTCTTTTCCTTTCATATTCCTCATGTCAACATCTCACCATCCCTTCTCATCCTCCATGAGCTCCCACCATGATCGCAACTGCTTTAATTTATTCCACTTCCCCTCCCTATCTTTTTCCATCCACTTCTACTTCCTCCTTTCTCCTCATCCCCCTCATCCTCCTCCAATTCCCCATGTCAAAATCCATTCTTACCTCCCACTATCGCCCTGCACCTCCAGCTGCCAACATCTCCTGATCCTACCTCCTCTTCCTTCACACCCATGTTTCCACCACCCCTTCCATTTCCCACCATCTTCTCACATCTCCCTTTGTCTTCCTCTAACTCTTAAACACCTCCCCATCTCTCCTGTTACCCTCTGTCTCTTCTAGCTGTAGATGTCCCTTTTCATTGCAGGGGAGTTGGACTAGATGACCTTTAAAGGTCCCTTGCACCTCAAAAGATTCCATGACATTCTGTGATCTCCCACCATCTCCTCATACCTCTTCTTCATCATCATTCCCTTCCCTCCTTGTCCTCCATCACCTACCATCTCATCTCTCATCTTCCTCTACTGCCTGTTGTTCTTCTATGCTCCTTCATTCTCCAGCTCTTGCTGTCCCCCATTCCTTTCCATGCCCCAACACCTCCTGTTCTTTCTCATCCTCCACACCTGTCAGTTCTCCTCATCCTCCTGCAACCTCTCATTGTCTCCCTTTTCACTTCTTCACAATCCTTCACTTTCCATCTTCTCCTGTATCTTATTGTCCTCCTCTGCTTTCCACCATCTCCTATCCCTTTTCTTTCCTCCATCTCTCATCTCTTTTTCATCCACCTCAGTCTCTGTCCCTCCTGTCCACCTCCACCTTCCATCCTTCCCCATTCCTTTTCATACTCTTTCAGCTCTGGCTATTGCCCTGTCCCTCCTCACACCTTTTCTCCTGCTATCTCACCATCCCTTGTGACTGTTCACCTCCCAGTTTCACTTTCTCTTCCACCTCCCTATCCCTCCTCATTCTCCAAGCATCCCACCTACCTCACTGATTTCCCCTCCACCTCTTCCTGACCTCCAGTCATCCTCACCCACCTCACACTTCCCTTCTTTGCCATCCTTTCATTCTCTTTCACCTCCTAACTCCATCCCGCCTTCCATCTTCTCCCAGCCCACCCTCCTGCCATTCTTCCTCTGCTCCATCCTTCCTGCACTCTTACTCTCAGCACATCTGACCCCTGCTGTTATTGCCTCCTTCTCTTCCTCCTTCCTTTGCCTTGTATCCCATCCCTCACCAACCCAGGAAAGCCACTTCCAGCATAGCCATCCCTGCTGCAAGCGAGAAGGGCAGAGCCTTTGCTGCTGGGGATGGGATGTGGAGCTAGGTTGGATGGAGAACCAGCCTCTCACCCCATCCCTGCTACTCAAGACATTTGTATAGCAGAGGTGATAGCCATAGCTTGCAGGTTGGAAGATTCCTGCTGGACATCAGGAAACACTTCTCCCTGGAGCTGGTACAGCTGGAACTGGTCACTGGGGAAGTGGGAGGATCTGTGCCCTTGGAAGATTACAAAACTCAGCTGAAGTCAGTGGTGTTCTGACTTGTTAGCAATAACCCTTTGGAACAAGGGAGCTCGGTCAGAGTCTCCTGGCATCCACTGAAGTACTCACACCTGCAGGAGATTTCTCCAAGCAGTGGAGGATTTCCAGGAGTATCGAGAAAGGCCAGACATGGCTTTGAATGCAGTGTTTGTGATACTGCAGGACATAAGAAACCATCACTGCCACTTACTCCATGGTACTCAAGCAGGACCATCCCGTGCTGCTTGAGCAGGGCCATCTCAGACTGCTCAAACAGCATCACTCCATGCTGCTGCAGCAGGACCACCCCATACTGCTCCAGCATGACCATTCCACGCTGCTCAAGCAGGACCACTCCTTGCTGCTTGAGCAGGACCACACCAGGCTGCTTAAGCAGAATCATCCCATGTAGCTTGAGCATGACCTTGACATGTTGCCCAAGCAGGACCACCCCATGTAGCTTGAGTGGGACCACTCCAGGCTGCTCAAGCAGGACTATCCCAATTTGCTTGAGTACCATTGTCCAAGCCAAAGTAGCTTCCTGAAGGACTGCCAGATCCCAGGCCAGTGAGATTTCTCTGAGGCAACCACTCAGTCCCTAGAGCCAGGAACCCTTGCATCGCCTTCATTTTCCTTTCCTTGGATTGGGCCATGCAGGGGCATGGTTGTTTCCTCCCAGCCACCTTTGACTGCAGCAGGACACGAACTGCTGGCACTGCCTAGGGGAGGACAGGCCTCTTCCCCATCCCATGGGAGCCCCAGACCCTGAGGGACCTTCCTGGAGGACCCTCTCAGAGCATCCTCCATCACTCACGCACAAGGGCCAGCCGGCTCGCTTGATGCAGACTTTGCCTTGCGACGCTGGAGGCTCCCAACCACCCCATGGAGGGGCGGGGACTCTGCCCCTTCCCAAGGTGATGTGTCCCATTGCAATACAGGCAGCCAGAGTCTGGATGGGGCAGAGGTGACATTTGTAAAGCGTTCCCATCCAAATGCCTTCCTGGCTGGTGAACTTGGGAGAGGGCGGAGAGAATTTCCTACCTGTGTTAGAACCTAGCTGAACTTACGTGTCTCCCCGAGCTGGATTTCTTATTCCAAACATTCAAACTGTTGTATATTGTACTGGGATTTTTACATTGAATTACTGTAGAAAACAAAAATCTAAACCAAGTCTGTTTAAAAACAAACAATAAAAAATCTCTACAAAAAAAAAAAAAAAAAAAGCCGAATTAAAAACTGCCTTTGAAGTTTTCTTCTCGCTAGTGCGTCAGAGCCACTACCCTTAAATGGTGGCTTTCCTGTTCCAAGTGCCTCTTGGCCTCTGCCTGCCACAGCATCTGGGGATGTCAACCACAGTGAAGACAGCTCCTGAGGTTTTGTAATGTCCTGGGCGATGAATGAAAGAGTTCCCATCCAGCAGCGTTGGCCTGACCTGGAGCCCAGCAGTGCTCCCAGCCCTTCTCTGCACCCAGCTCCATGCAGGTGCAAATGCTGTTTTGCAGGGAAATGTTTTGACTGCAGGGTGGTGGAAGCAAATGTGGGACTTGGCCAGGCTGGTGGGATGGTACCACAAATGAGCCACAGAGATGAGCACAGACAAAACCTGCATCTTGAGCCAAGGAGCAGTGGAGCAGATCCACACAGGGTGGCTCAGCCATGACCGTGGGCTTCACAGCAGCTGGCCCCAGTGGTGACTCCTGCCCTCAGCTTAGGACAGAGCTGCCAGGGACAGCAGGGAAGTCTGCTGTGCCCAGGTCCCTCTCCAGCATCCTCTGGATGAAGCTCTGCCTGCAGACCTCTCTCCTGACACCACCACGTGCCCTGCCCCACCTTCACAAAACAGCAGGGGCTTCCCTGAGCTCAGCCTAAGGGAATGGGAATGGGCACATTTTGTGTGGTGAGATGTGGCCAAGTGAGACAAAAGAAAAGAAAGAAGCAGACCTGCTTGCTGGGTGCTGTCACCAGCCTTTGTGGTCCCACAGAGCACTGGTGCAGTTCTGCCACCCTCCAGCTGCCTGAGCTGATGGGATGCTGTGTCCTGTACCCACACAGAAACCCTCACCCCAGCCCATGCTTCATTCCCAAGTGAGGTACTGGGATGCAGCACTGGGCACCAGCCCTGGGTCACCCCTGTGCAACCAGCTAGTGGCCTTAATGCTGGGAGCTGGAGGAGCTTCCCAGTGCAGCTCAGCTTCGGGCTGCTCCAGGCTTAGGGCAAAAGCACAGGGTGCCAGGGGACAGTGCAGGGACGTGTGTGTTTGGATGCCATGGCTGGGATGTGCTGCAGCACGAAGCATGGCTGTCATGAGCTCACGCCTGGAGGCTGCATCGCTGACCCCTTGGGCCCCACATCGCTGGCCCCATGGGCTGCTCATCGCTGTCACGGCAGACCCTGCATGGCTGCCACCTCAGACCCTGTGTCACTGCCACCACGGCGCCTGCATGGCTGGCACTGCAGGCCTGCAGGGCTGGAGCTCGGCAGCAGAGGGCACGTTGCTGCCATGGGAGTTCTGGGATGCCAATGAAGCCCCACGGGGAAAGCAGCTCCTAAACCTCACCCTCTCTAATGCACAGCTGATCAAGGCAGTCTCCCCCAAGCCTGGTTTACCTTCCTCTGCATGCCCAGCATCCACCAAATCTCTCTCCTACTCGGCTCCATCTTCCGGATGGAAAATAGCAACCAGCAGAGCCCAAATAAACAAACAAGCCATTGTGAGAGGGGAGAGCATCTTTATAAGGTTAATTGGCCCCATCTAGGAGAGAGAAAGGCATTTTCTTGTGGCTCAATCACTCTGAAAGCTCAGGCAAACAGCAGTAATGTGTCTCCTGGGTTTGATTTAGAACCGTGGTTGCGTTATAAGCTCATCTACATGCAAAATGATTATGAATATATTGCGTGCACTCTGCAGAAGGCTAAATCATCAGGCTCTGATATTCATCAGCTCCGCTCTGAAGCTTGAAATTCAGCCATCTGTCTCCCTGTGACAGCAGAGGGACGGGATGACTCGGGCTTGGTTCCGCCCAACTCGCCCCACTTTAGCTCTCCATGCCAGCAGGAGGAGAGGGCTGCGGAGCCCAGGGGCTGCAGAGCCGCCCACGCCGTGCCCAGAGCTGCAGCAGGATCGAGAAGCTCCATTTACAAACAAAGGCGCTGATAACTCCCAGCAGGACCCAAAGGCTGTTATCGCGGTGCTGATTACAATTTCCTCCTGCAGCCAACGCAGAGGAGTTTGATCTGTGGTGAGACGTGTGTCCCAGTGTTTAACTCCACTGCCGCGATGTGCTGGTTCCTTTGGAGCATGTGAAGGGCTGCCCAGCCTGGCTCTGTGCTGAAAATTAGCGTGGAAACATCAGCGCAAAGAGCCACATCCCTGCAGCAGTGCCCCTTCCATGACTTTTGCTCAGAGCTGGTCCTAAAAGCAGCTGACCTCGTGAACACTCAATGCAGAACCCTATGTGCCCTATTTACGTGTTTTCATTCCTTTACTGGAAGCGGAAGTGAAGGGTCTGACGTGAAGCTGATTTCCCAAGGTTTTCTGGTGAATCAGGAGCTGAGCTCTGAGCACACCCTGCAGCACTCTGCCCCACCAAGCCCCAGTTCCAGGGCAGGAGCCCAGCTGGATGCAAGCTGCTATGGGGCCGAGGGAGCTGGAGCAGCAAAGTGTGGTCATACAGCAGGAGCCCTTGCCCTAGAGCCTATAATATCACAGCAGAGAGAACAGGGTGTTTCCACATTTCAGCTGTTGACCATCAGCTGAAAGCTGACAAGGGCCACGTCTATGCCAAGGTTGGGTCTGACCAGCAGTGTGGTTCTCAGCCCTATGCATGGGTGTTTGCATGGGAAAGCAGGTCCAGGAGGCTATTCTCAGTTTTCCTCTTTGCAGGTGCCTTGTGAGAGATGTAGTAACTGCACCCCATCAGTAACTGCACCGCTGGGCACAGCTGAAGCACAAGAACACCTCTGGCCTCACCAGCCCACACCAGGCACTGCTGAATGGGGCTCCAGATGTGCTGCCCATGGATCCTAAAATATCCATGCCACAGCACTCAGGCCGCAGAGATTCATTCATTTTTTCTTCAAAACCGTGTTTTTGCAATAGGGAACGTGGAGGTAACGATAGTGCTAGCTGGTGAGGGAAACACCTTGCAGGCTTTGGCTGTGCCTGTGCCATGTCTGCCCATGGAGAGAGCCCGGGCGCTTGTGGGTTTGTCTCTGGTAGCAACACGATGCTCCCAGGGCGTGCATTGAACATGGAAAATACCAAGGATCCCAGAATAGACTGGACCTAATCGCTGACAGGAATATGTGCCAAGTGCGAGCTCCTGGGTTTTTATCTTCTGGGTGTCCCTGGGCCCCAGCACTAACTATCACAGAAGTCACTTATGTTCCCAGAAAGAGTGTCCCCCTCAATGTGGTGGAGTTTCACTTGGAGGGATGATATCTACCAGTGCTGAAGAGATCTTCAAGGTTTCAGCATCCTCCCTGGGCAACACGAGCAGGATGTCCTGGCAATGTTCCCCTGTGCCTGGCAAGGGGAGGGGGACACGGCTCACGGGGACAGTGCTGATGGGGCAATGTCACTGACAGGGCAGCACTGCTATCAGGGTACACTGCTGGCATGGGGGGGCACCACCGACAGGGGGGCACAGCTGTTGACAGGGACACCACAAGCAGGGAGGTGACGGTGGGGGGCATGGCTGATGGCAAGGAGATGTGACTGGGGGACATGGCTGACAGAGGAACATGGCTGAAGGGGGGACATGGCTGAGGGGGGGACATGGCTGAATCATAGAATCACAGAATGGCCTGGGTTGTAAAGGACCTCAAAGATCAACGAGTTTCAACCCCCCTGCTGAGTGCAGGGTCACCAACCACTAGACCAGGCTGCCCAGAGCCACGTCCAGCCTGGCCTTGAATGCCTCCAGGGATGGGGCATCCACAACCTCCTTGGGCAACCTGTTCCAGTGCGTCACCACCCTCTGTGTGAAAAACTTCCTCCTAACATCTAACCTAAATCTCCCCTGTCTCAGCTTAAAACCATTCCCCCGAAGGAAGAAGAAGGAAGAAGGGGAGACAAGGCTGGCTGGGTCGACTCCACTGATGGGGGCATAGCCGACAAGAGATACCATTAAGGGGGGGGACGCAGCTGCTAGGGGCACACGGCTGACAGCAAACACCACTGACAGGAGCACACGAGGCCGTCGGGCCTCCACGGCGGACGGGAACGCGCAGCGAACGGCGCAGCCCCTACGGCGCGCTCGGGCGGGGCCGCCCCCGTTCTCCCCGCGCCTGCTCCGGGCCGGCCGGCACCAACGGCCGCGGGGCGGCGGGCGGAGCCGCTCGGCTCGGGCGCTGCCCAACGCCGCCGTCCCCGCCCCACGGCTCCGCGCCGCTTTGAAGCGGGCTCGGCGCTGCCCTCCCGCTCAGAGCCCGCCATGGTGCAGCCGGAGGAGCAGGCCCGGCTGTACCGGCCGCGGCCGGAGCTGCTGCCGGCGGCGCACGTCCCCTCGCTGCCGCACTACCAGCGGCTGTACCGGCGCTCCGTGGACGAGCCGCAGGGTGAGGGCCGCGGGGGTCGGTTCGCCGCCCCTCTCCTCTCCTCTCCGTCCCCGGGGCGTTCGCTGAGACACGGAGCGCTTTCTGTTTCTCAGCCCGCCTCGGCTTCCTGGGTCTGAGCTGTGCCCGTTGCTTTTGTAGAATTTTGGGGTGACATCGCCAAGGAGTTCTACTGGAAGCAGCAGCACTCGGGGCCGTTCCTCAGGTACAACTTCGATGTGACGAAGGGGAAGATCTTCATTGAGTGGATGAAAGGGGCGAAGACCAACATCTGCTACAACCTCCTGGACAGGAACGTCAATGAGAGGAAGCTTGGGGACAAAGTGGCTTTTTACTGGTAAAGTTCTGCTTTTATTATCACCTAGAGAGTTCACAAACGTAACACCGAAGCGCACACGTGGTATTGATTGCGGCTGAGGTGAATTGAAGCATGACAACACCGGAGAGCTCAACTCTTTACCTGGGGCTGCAGGTGTGTGCTTTCCCTGCTGCCATGAGTTGGGCTGCCCTGGAGTGCTGTGATGCCCGAGCGCTCCTGCATGGCTGTCCCCACCTGAAAGCGCGTGTGAGGCCGTGCCCTCACAGGGTGGGAAGGCGTGGGTCGAGGATATGGGGGCAGGAGCAGGTGAGATGCAAATTCAGCCTGCTTCCTTGTTCTGTGGGTCTGGCAAGCTTTGCTCCTTTGGTGGAAAGGTTGTAAAAAGAACCTGAGCTTGGTATGTTGGTTCTCTGCACAGGAGTGTTTGTAATGCAGTGGCATTGTCCTGAAGGCTGGCTTAGCAAGTGCTGTCTTTAGGAAGGAAAGTGAACTTCAGCCCTATCTGAAGTGTGCTTGTATTTTGTTGTTTTTTCTTTTTAATCTCTTCCCAGAGTAGTTTATAGTTGAAAGAGTTCTATGATGCTGAAATTTGTATCGTGGTGCGAAATGCACTTCTCTTGTGATGTGTCAGATCCAGAGCCAAGGCTCTGCTGCAGAGCGAGCTCAGCTGGCACCGCAGCTGTGCCCTGGATTGAGAGCAGTGCTGTGTGCTCACACACCTTGAAAGCGTGTGTTTGCACTGCATCTGTGTTCCCATGGCTGACTGGAGCAGTGTGGAACCAAACTGAAGCATGCACAGTTGGTTAGGGTGCAGCATCTTGTTTGTGTGCAGCTTAGGAGCCCTCCTGTCACTGCGACAAAAATACCAAGTGCTCTAACTACAGAGAGCTGTCCTGCTCTTCAGTAATTCCGTGCAGCTGAAGAGCTGTCTGTGCTGTGTGGCTGTCAGAAGGGTGTTTTGTAACAACCACGCTACAGGAAGAAACGTGTTCCTACACTTTGGTTACAGCTGCAGATGTGGAGCTTGGCTCATGCAAGAGTTTCTCTCCATATGGCTACTGCTTCAGCAGAAGAAAATGGCACTTGCTGCCTAGCAGATAATCGTGCTGATTATGCTGTAGCTTGCACAGGTGAAATGGTGGAAAGTATTTACTTCCCCACTAGTCAAACACATTCTCTGGCTTGCTCAGATGTGAAATGACTTCAGCTTCTGAACGAAGCCACTTTTGTGAGCTCATCCCAGTAAAGGTGTGTCAGCAAACAGAGCCATGTGGCAGGCTCCTGGGCAGCCCGAGCTGCCAGCTGTTCTGGGTGCAGCGGGTACAGCCTGCTTCTTGCTCAGAAATCTTCGTGTGGTGCTCAGGCAGCAGCGCGCAGCTCCCATTTGGTCTTGGTGAAGGGTTTTCTTGTTCCTCTCACAGCCTTTGTGGGATATTTGTGATCCTGAGCAATACTTGTAGTGCAGATGGTGGGTGTCAGTCACAGTGCTAGAAAATAAAGGCTCCCTTCCTCCTTAACGTGCGCTTTCCCACAACAATTTTGGGATAAGCTCTCCCACCTTGGCTGTGGCGAGTGGCTGATTCTGAGGCTGGTGCAGGGCTGTGAGCTGTGAACAGAAGAGGCATGCTCAGCATGACACGGGCAGTGCTGACCTGTGAACTTGTGGCACAAGGGTCTTGAGCAGCTGGGCTAAGGGTTGTTATTTGTAAAATCACTTTTCTGGGAACACACAGATGCCTCTCAGGTCACATGCTTATCTTCAGTAACAAAATATACTTGCTGTCATCTTGTCCTTTCACATTTTGCCTTTAACACTGTTACTGAACGAGCCTGGCTTCCTAGAAACACTTGAGATTTGCTGTAATGGGTGAGTGGTGGAGTGGTCAAGATTGAAATGAGAGCCTCCAGAAGCCAAAGGGAATTCTTAGGGGAAACTTGGAGTTTTGAAATACCTTGGCCAGTTTCTTGCTACTGTCTATGGCCTGGAACTGGGTAGGCTGAGACGGTGCTGAGGTATTGCTGACTGCTCAGCTGTATGAGAGCTTTGGAAGTCATGGCTTCATTTCCAGAAGGGAGAAAGTTGGAAAAAGGGAATAAACGAATCCTGGCACTTCTGAGTGTCTCTGGGAAGAAATGCGTCCTGACAAAAGCGAGAGCAGTCCTCTGTGGCTGTGTGAAGCTTGGCGAGGGCTGAGAGGAGCTGGCACTTCATCCTGATGGGCTCTGGTGCTACTCTGAAGGCTGCCAGGACAGGGCTGCGTGGATCCCACTCCGAGGGCCTGTAGCAGGGCTGTGCGTGGGCCAGCAGCTCTCAGAGCAGTGCCACTGCTAATGTGCCGGCACGACGTGTGGGATTGCTCTTCCAGCACAAAGAGCAGCGTGTGGGGTTGCTTCACCCTGTGCACAGGTGACACCGCTGCGGTGTCATCCGCTCGGTGCAGTTAGAGCTGTAGTTTAAGTGGCTGTCTGGGGTCAGTGGGAAGCACTTGCTGCTTCTCCGTTGCGTGTTTCTGTATGATATCTCATGCTGCTTGTGAACGTTACAAGTATTTCTGCCCCTGCTGCTTTTGATTCCTCTTTCTCTGTTTGGTATTGCTGATGTGGCCTAAGGAGGAACAGAAGAGACAGGAAACGTCTGATAAAGTGCTGTTCTGAAAAGTGAAATCTTTTGTGGCTGTATGGAAAGCATGGGGCGGTGAACTTGGTGGCTGCTGCGCAGGCAGATACCTGCCCTGGCAGCTGGGGGAGTTGAGCTGTGTGTACTGCTAGGGCAACCTCTCATCTCTGTTGAAATGCCTGTTAATCATCTAGGGTAATCATCTGCCTGGTGAGGCTGTGGAGGTAAAAATTTAACCAGATGGGATTTTGAAAAGGGAAACGCTTCTTATGGAGGAAGCACGTTGTCTCCAAGCTGTGCGGAGCTGAAGCACTGCTGCTGGTGTCTGGAGGAAATGGGGCAGGAGCTTGGTGTTGCCAGGGTGTGGGGGTTTAGCAGGGGGCTGCGGCTTCTGCCACCTTTGGAAAAATATATCTGTTCTTCTTTCTGCTTTCTTGTGTTTGCATATGAAATAACACCTTCAGAAAAGAGAGGAGAAGGTAGTGATGGCTGCCAGAGCGTGCTGCAGCTTTGCTTAAATGGAAGAGTACATGCTGATCTTTCCTCTTCTGGAGCTAGAGCAAACAGGGCGCACAAATGCAAAAAAATCCTTTATTATCCAAAATTAATAAAAGATTTAGGGGCCGGTAGGTGTAAGATTTCTTCCAATTAATCGTTCTGTAACAAACTTACAGAGAATGGTTGTGGTAATTTCAAATTGACTGGAAAGCAAAGCAGTACTTGCTCCCTGCTTGGTCTCCAGAATCCAGGTAAGAGAGTGGGTTTGTGTGGTTTCTTTTTCTTTTTTCCTTTGGATATCTTCACAGGTATCTGTGTTCTATTAGCGTCACTTGCGTGGATGCTGTGGCTGAGGATGGTGGCTGTTAAAGAGCTCAGAGCATCTTTGTGTTAATCAGTGCCAGCTTCCACGCGATGCCCTCGGCTCTGCTGCTCCCACCAGCTTTAGGACACTCGAGTCCTGTGTCAAGTGGCCTCTGTTTCTTTGGTAACTTCCTGGGTGATTTGTCATACTTCAGTGACACGGCCACTTTCAATGCCGTTCTGACAGTGAAAACTCATCCTTGAATTGCACAGCTGCTTTAAAGAAGGGAAAAATAATCAGCCTGGGAAGGCTGCGCTTCCCTATGCAGGTCTCCAGCCATGAGCCTGCGAGCTGCCGAGAGCAGTGGGAGCACAGGTGTCACCAAGCTGCTGTCCCCTCATGCTGCAGGAGAATCAGAGGAGGCCCTGCAGCAGCAACAAGTGTTAGGGAAAAGTTACTGTGTGTTTGGTGTATGCTTGTGGTGCTGCCCAGGTGCAGGACAGTGCCTCTCTGCTTGCTGGGGAAGGGGTGACCCTACTGGTCCCTGCAAAGCAGGGGTTTTTGTAGGATCTGTGTAGTCTTCCCGTTGCGTGTGCTGAGAGTGGGGTGATAGATCCATGGTGTTGGCAGATCTCAATAATCTTGGAGGCATCACAGGGCATTACAATGGTCTTCCAGAAAGTGGGCAGTCTTGGTGCACTCTAAGTAGGTAATAAATTCCTTTGCTAAGCTACAGATCTTGTACGCTCATCCAAGGGCAGTGACCAGCCTCGCTTGCCATCCCAGTAAGCAGAGCTGTCATCTGATGGGTTTTGTGGCATCCTTCAGCCTGGCAGGGGATTGAAGAGCTTTCTGCAGTAGCTGCACCTGAGTGCTTGAGAACAGTGCTTGTTCCTTCAAATGGAAACGACTCAGCAGGGCCCTTCCCAAACCCACTGCTTGGCTGTGAGGGAGCATCAGCAGAAATCTGGCCTTAAAACAAGGAGTAGAGGGCATTGCTGTTGTAACTCGAACACTGCTGGAGGAGGAGTGCTTTTTCTCTGATCTCACTGGAATTCCTTCTGTCCCTATTGCAGGGACAGTCACCTGCTGGTGTGGGTAATGCTGTAGCGAAGTGCAGGCAGCTGCTGTTTCTGGAGGCTGTGTGTGTTTGTGCTGAGATCTGGCTCCTGCCAGCTTTCTCCTGTCATACCTTGAGGTTGTTTTGTCCTGAGCATTTCTGTTAATAGCTTGTGCTTTGTGTTGTATCCTCCATCCCCGTTTCTAGTGAAATCTCTGAGACGGTTTCCAGCTGAAAGACTGTGCCAGAGGGATGAAGTAAATGCGTGAGAGCAGCGAAATGCATTCTTCAGGCTATGGCTGTCCTGTGCCCTTCCAGTCACAGGAGTGATGCACGAGTTGTGCTCTCCTGGGTATGAGTCGGTGTTAAATGCATTGTGTTATTCAGGCAGCACACACACACAGTCTTCTCAGGACTGATTCACAGGCTCATGGAGTATCCTGAGTTGAAAGGGACCCACAAGGTTCGTTGTGAACGTGGGCTGACTTCCATCCCCAGTGGTGCAGTGGGTGCTGGAGGTGGGAATAAGGTCACTGTGTGGAATAGTGGCAGGGTTGGTGGGGATAATGTAAAACGAAGGCCAGCTGGAGCTTGGTGCAGTGGTGTGAGCACTTGGTAAAGCTGTTTGCAGGCAATCTTCATGAGGCTTTGCACAAAGCATTAATCAAGAAACTAATTTGCCCATGAATGGAAGAAAGGTCTTTTTATCAAGCTCATTTAGCCTTTCCCTTTGCTTCCTTCCCTGAAGGTCGCCTTTCAGGAGCAACAGCAGATTTTTCCAATGCTGGAATTGTTGCCTACTCTACTGAATGTGGCCGGGCTCAGGTGCCTCCAGAACAGCATGTCCTGCTGCTGCTCCTGGAGACCAGGTTCCAGGCCGTGGTTCTGACCTCGTGCAGTGTTTTGGCTTAGTCTGGCAGGCTCTTGACTGAGGAATGTCCCGTTGCTTGGTGTGCTGTGCCTCAACGTATGTGAGGCCTGTGGCAGCTCCTGTGTTGTTTAGTTTTATTTAATATCTTATTCATTTTTCTCATGCTGCTTGTTGGACTGATGGAGGGTCTGGCTCTGCTGTTTCAGCATAGAGGAGTCAGTTGTCTTTCTTGAGCTGCTTCTTACACCACTATCCTGACGCTGGCTTACACCTCTTCCAAAGCCAGCCCTGCATGCCTGTGGGTGTGCGGTTGCACAATACCTGCCTGGGGAAGTACAGGGAGGGTGGTGTGTGCAGACGGTGCAGGGCTTTTTCACAGCCTCTGCAACTCATGTCTCCAGTTGTGGCAGATATTGGGCACCTGGGCACCTTGATAGAACAGCTCGCTGCTGGGAGAGGCATGGAGTTATGCAAGGGCTGTGTATTGTGAATACTGGCATGACAGTGGAAGCTGCAGGTTGGTGTACATGGAGAGCATGGGCAGAGGATGAAGACCTCCTGTGCGGATCCAGGGCACGCTCCTCGTATGGGAGATGGGAGCCTTCAGTTTGCTCAGTGGACTAGAAAACCTGATTATTTTGCTGTAGCTGTGTGGGTGGCTTGTTTGTATGCTCTCCTCTCTCACTCTAGTGTGAAAGGCGAAGTTGTGGACAATGACTCAGGCTCTAAATGGGTAAGACTTGCTCTGAAGTGATCAGGCCCTGCAAAAAGAGGTGCAAATGGGTGCTTGTTCCAAGCATGGCATTATTTTCATGGGCAGCTGCATTCCTTGTGCCTGGTAGGTTTCTGTGCCAGTGCTGTGAGGCTGCACTATTGATTTACAAGTGCTTTGACAAAACCCCTCGGCTCTCAGCAGCACCAGGAGCTGCTTTCCCCTGCCCAGCCCTGTACCAGAGCCCTTGCTCCCAGCTGGATCTGTGTGCATTAATGCTCACCATTGGTTGTAAGTGTTGATATGTGGAGTGGTACAAAGTCACAAGCCCTGGCAAGTCCACAGCCTGTCCTGCTAGCAGGTGTCACCTCCCTTTTTAGGGGAATCCCTCAAGGAAATGGATGACCTTCCTGCTTGGTTTTTTTTTTTTTTGCATCCGCATACCTGGGAGTTGAGCGCATTCTGCGTTGCCACTGAGCATCTTCCGAGGGATGTTCTGACACCGAGCAAGAGGACGGCCCAGCAGAGGACATCTGGCCATCACCTGTACAGATTTGGGGCACGAAGTTGAAAGACCATCCAAAAATGTGGTTCATGGCATAACTTCCAGTTGTGGGCTCGGTGGATGTTTTCTGTGCCTCCACTGGGAGCAGCTTGCCTGGCGTTCAGTGTTTCCAGGTCTTGGCAGCTTGGCAGCACGCTCCTTGCAGAGATGGGGCGTTTTCCAAAGCAGAGCGCTTCCCGGCTGTGGGCGGCTTGCTGGCATATCCTGAGTGCAGCTCGTGTCACGGCCTGGCTGCAGATTGTTTAAACAAGAACTCAGCGTGTGGTGCTGGACATGAGCTCTCCTCCTGTTGGGCTGGTAAAAATAGTCTGTGCTCCCGACAATATTACTTGCGGTAAACATCTGAAATGTTTCTTTTCGTGTCAGCTATCTCACTCTCCTGCAGCATCCGGAGGGTTTGGCTCGTGGGATCAGCAGTGATGGCTGGGGTCAGCCAAACCCAGCGACCTGCTGAAGGAGCCCTGCACGGGAGCTCTGCTGCAACACCGCGCTCCTTAAGGCATGTTGTTTAGAACAAGCTGAATGGAATGGGCTCTAAATAAAATAGGTAACAAGGTATCGTGTTCTTTTTCGTCGGCCGCTCTCATGTTGCGAAATACCTGAAGTAAGAACATACCAAGAGTTGATGCATATCGTCTCTACTTGATGGATACCCAGAATCAAACCAGGAGAAAAAGCTGCAGAAGAGCAGGATTCCCCTTCCTGCTGAGCCTCTTCCATCCGTGCAGGAGGACTGATGGCACCACTGGGATTCACCTGCAGTCAGTGCTGGCTGTAAGCTGCTCTATCTTATCGGGTGTGACACAGCAGTAGGAGGTTCCCCTTGAAGGGAGCGTGGTGGCTGCTGTCCCTGCTCCCTGCTCTGAAGGCACTGCTCGGGGTTAGGCTCTCAGGCCACTGCAGGCTGTACAAACCCCATCCAGCAGCTTTCCTCCCTTATGTTGGCTGACCGGCTAACAACGGCGTGGCTGGTGGTGTTGATTCCTTTAGGGCATCCAGTGCAGTCTAGTAAAAGGGGCCTGAAGCAGATTCTTAGGGTGTAGGCAGGCAAGTGAATGGAAGAAAAATGGGAATTCTGGAAGATCAGTAAATAAAGGAGTAATTCTGCAGTGAGGTCCACCTGCAGCTGGGCTGTGTGCTGAGGCATCGTGCGGGGGATGGTGAAGTGAATAGTGTTTGGATTGCGAAGAATAAATATTATTTCTTCAGATGCTTCTGGTACTTGTTCAGATTCTGAAAGGCTGTGGGTAGTAGGAGGAACTGAGAGTGTCTTTAATGAGAAGGAAGGACAAAGATTGATTGGGTTTTTGCTATGGGACGCCAGCAACCATGCAGGATCTTCAGTGTTTTCATTCCAGCCTGCGTTTCCATATGGCTATTTTCATAGGCTGTTAGAAGCCTGATTGCCTGGCCATAAAGCAGGTGGTGGCCCAGTGTCCCAATAGAGATAATCTTTGTATAGCTGTGCTGTGAAGGACAGGGAGAGGCTGGCTGCAGCTCAGCGGGCCTGGCTCTGGCGCAGCGCACTGTGTGCTGCCCTTGTTTGGGTTTCTTTGCAGCAGCAGGAACCTGCTCACTCCAGGTACATGGTCAGCTTCTGGTTGAAATGGTTTGGCTCGGACTGACAGGTTTGACAGTGGAGCCTTCTTGGGTCTTCTGTGTGTAGAGGACAGTGGAGTGGAAAATGAGTCTCCAAGTCCACTGTGTGGACGCAGAGGGTGACGCTGATAAATGGGTATGATTTTTCTTTTCCCCAGGACCTCAGTGGCCAGGTTTGCCCAGCAGTCTTCTCACGAAGTGTTGCCAAATATTTCTGGAAAAACTGGGAAAACCTCTGCAGCAGCCCCTCCCCAGCTGCGCTGCCCTTACACAACTTCTTCTTTCTTGAACCCTGCCATGATGCAACAGGATTCAAGCATGACTGCAGGGAATGCGGAGGCTGAGCTTTCTGGCAACCCCCTGTAAAAACCTTCACCCTTCCCAGAACTCTGCTGGGTATTTCCTGCTGTGTTACTGAGGTGGGTGATCTGTCCAGCTATTACGTAAGGTTCGATTGGAGGCCTTCTGCAAACCTGTTTCAGTCCCCTGGAGTGTGAAATCCTGCTGGAAGCACTTCTGCTTTGGGCAGTCAGTTTAGGAATGTTCTCATATTGAACAATCCGTGTGCTGGCAAATACATGTGGTGTTTTTTTTTTTTAAGTGAAACTGTTCTTGCACAACTGGTCTCTTCAGGCTTCAATCTCAAACAATTCTGCTTTTTCAAGGACAGATTTGAAGGGCTCCGTGTACTCCAGCGCTGTTCCTGTGTCAGACGGATGAGCGAGGCGAGCTGCAGCGTGACAAATGGCCATTTTTAGGCTGGCTGGCTGTTACCACACCACCAGGCTGTCCCAGCCTCTCCTTCAGGCCGCAGGTTTCCTGGCTCTGAGTGCAGCCAGGCCAAATGGCACCGCGGAGGCTTGTGATGACAGCGCTGCCTGCGTGCACGCAGCAGGCGCGTGTTGGCACGGCTCTGGAAGGCCGGGGGCTCTGCTGCCCACGTGGCGTGCACGTGAACCCACTCCCCAGATGGCAGCGGCTCGGCCTGGCCACGCCGTGCCTGGCATTTTGGCTGCTCTAATTCTGGAGCCTGAGAGATGGGAAGCCAAGGGCTGGCTGGCTGCCCCCTGCGACCTTGCACGTGAGGAGGAGCTGTGGGGCAGGGGCAGCCGCTTCTCCTGCTGCATGGGAAAAGCTCTGCCTTCTTGTTTCTGGGACAGGCTGCTGGCTGGGGAGCTGGAGGGCTGTTGACTCCCTCCTGCGCTGCTCGTGCACCAGCTTGGTCCCTTGCTCAGGAGAGGCTTGGGGTTCTGACTGCTGCAGTTTGGATGGCACTGAGTGACCTCACAGTTCCTGTGCCTGCCCTGCCGGAAGCTTTTTCCATGCTGCTGCTGCTGCCTCCTTGCTAGATTCCACCTGGAGCCAAGCCCTGCCCCTGATCCCTGCTGCCCTTGGGGGCTGACAGCTGGTGGCCCCAGTGACAATGAGTGCCTCTGTCTGTTTGTTAACTGTGGGCACTGCTGTTATTTGAGAATGATGTGGGCACAGGAGGTTAGAGGAGAAACAAAGTCCTCAGTGGTAGTGTTTACAGGGGTTGGGTAGGCTTTGGTTTTGTGCCCTGCTTTGTTGTGGTTTGTATGATTTTCTTTGTTATTATTTTGAAAAATTTTATCTTGCCTATCTGATCTGAGCTGATGCCTTGTGGATCTGCAGATGGTCTGACAGATCTTGACAGCTCCTAACACTTCACTTCCTCAGCCTCACTTCATCACTTTCTCCTGTGCACCAGCTACTCTTAATGGTATTACAACCCTGGTAGACCACAGTTATCATTAGTAATTACCTTGCAAACCATAATTCCCACTGATGCAACCTGTGCTTCCTGCCGCTCCATGCCATTGCTCAGCATAGCGCAAGGAGGCTCTATTCCCCTATTACTCAAACAGGTTATGCAAATAATTGTTATTCGCGTTACTTCTGAGGAAAGAGAGAAACTGAAGAGTGCTGCCAGTTTATTGGTGGCTCAGCTTCACTTGGGGCTGTTTGGATGCTCTGGGAAGCATGCATTCCTTGCAGCTGTAGCAGGTTAAGAAGCTCCTATTTCCTACTGCTTGTTATGCTGCAGCTGAGATGTAGCATCTGAAATGGGCTTGGTGTGCTTGAATGGACAGTCATGCTCCATTGGTTATGTGATGTGTGGCTGGAGCAGGCTGAGGAATAACAAGCCTGGTAGTCAGTCCTGATGCTTGATGGAGCGCAAAACTGTTTAACCTGCTGCGGTGCCGCTGCCTGGGCGTGGATCTGGCCACAGCACTGCTCCCACATGGCTGCTCCTCAGTCTTGGCTGCTCCACAGGGTCATTGCTTGAGTTCATGTGTCTCAGGAAATGCTTAGTGCTCCTACAGTTTTCCTTACTGCACAGTGCAACACTGAATCTTTTGCTAACCTGTGTGATCACTCTTACAGGGAGGCTTCGCCTTGATTTTTAGCAGCTCTGCATCTTCAAGGTCAGATCCCCAGCTGAGCAGGCAGCCAGTCTGTGATCCTCCTGTCAGCGTGGTTCTGCTGCAGAGGTGATAACCATTCAGGTTTCCCATCTGCAGTTATCTTCCTCCCCATGCTTAGCAACACCTGCTCCACCCCGGAGAGCCCCCTCTTTTCACTTATGGCAGAAGGGAGCAGTTCTGTAGAGCCCATGCTTCCTGTAGTATATGGACAGGGCTCTGCGTTGTGCAAAGCCTGACACTAGTGTCCTGCACGCTGTGCAGGTGGTGACTGCTGCCCTTGTCTGGTCCCTGGTGACTGGCTGCAGGCAACTGGAAGGCTCTCACCCCTGCAGGAAACTTGCCTTTGTCACCAGAGCATCCTTGGAAGGTGTGCATCTGCATGTTTACCTTAAAGAACTTGCATTTACTGAAGTCAGTGGGAGGCTCAGCAGAGGCCACATGACCAAAAAATACTTTTCTCCAGCTGAGTATGCACACAACATGGAGTATGTAAAAACGCAGGCCTCTCAAGTGCTGAAAAATGCAAATGCATCCCCGCTGTGGTCCAGATGATGTTGTAACATTTTGGATTGCTAGTTGTCAAATGGAGGATTAAATTTGAAGCTCAAACTGTGTTTCGCCATGTATTTCATCCAGCAGCGTTTCTGGGGGGCTTGGGGAGTTGAGAATTGCTTTCTGCTTCAGAGGAAGGCTTGCTGTTAGCTCAGTCACACACCTGCAATTGCAGCAGGGCCACTGCTGTCTGATCTCATCAGCAGTGCTTAAAGAAGATGCAGTCAGAGGGTTGGGTTCTGCAGGGCTTGGGCTGTGTGGAGGTGAGCGCTTTGCTGTCGTGCTGTTTGAGTTCCATTTATTTATTTTTCGGTTGAATTTGGACAAGTGAATTCTCTGTGAGAGGCTCAGGGCTGATAGCTCTGGCTTTTATCTGCTGGGCACCAGAGGGAAAATGCTGCTCAAAAAGCTTTGCTTCCAGGAATTCAAACTCATTTCTGACACGCAGAGTACTTTACTTTGTAGCTTGTAAGTGGGCATTCCTCTAAATGCCCTGTCTGAAATGCGTAATTGTGTTCAGTTTTGTGCCAGAGAAGAGCACGGAGCAGCCTGAGTGCTGTTACAGCCCAAGTGTAGCTGTGGGCACTGCAAACAATTTTCAGACATAAGGGCAAGCAATTGTTTCTAGCTTCCTTAAGAGTGTGCTCAGAGGCCTTTGCAGGAGCTGCAAGTGGGCATCTTCTATAGAAATGTGGCCAGCACTCCATTACAGCGCAGATCATCTTAAGGTCTGAACTCATCATTCTGAAGCCTGAGGTTCCCCTGCTGATGCTAGCTGTGAGGACGGAGCCAGGGAAGGATGTTGAAAGCCCTCTGAAAATCTTGGGTAAAAGGTTTCAACTTCTCTCTGGCCTTGCCCTCCCACTCTGTGTTCTCCTGCCATGCCCCGTGTGCGCTGGCTTTAGGGAATAGCCTGGGTGTGTGCCCCAGCCTGGATGCCTCTCTTGTGGCCTGGAAAAGGGGATGTGGCCTACAGGGCAGGCTTGTGTCCCTGGCAGGTGCTGTGAGCAGGATGGCAATGTGGAGGTGCTGGGCAGGGGACCTGGGCTCCTCATCCCTGCAGCCGTACTTGTCCCCTTTGCCTCCTGGACCTGGCACACAGAGCTGCCGTGAGGAGTCAGTGGGGCTGGGATGCTCCAGCTCCTGTTTGGAGGCATTATAATTGTATTGAAAATAGATGGTGGGGGTTTCACCCTGAGGGATAGCCCAGCACACAGCTCTCTTGTTCTCGCTCCTCAAATGGAGAGGGGGAGGAAATAGTGGACAGGACTTGAGGGGTGAGACGAGGACAGGACTGTCTCTCCCATGGATGCTCTCCTTCCTGAACCGATCCTGTGTGGGCATCCCACAGGCTGCAGCTCTCCAAGCCCTGCTCCAGTGTGGACCCATACTACGGGGCCCATCCTTCAGGAGTGACACTGGCACAGGGCCCGACAGGTGGCAGCTCCCCCAGGCCTCCTGCTCCCTGTGGGCTGCGGCTCCGGCCTGGGCCCTGCTCCTGCAGGGCTCCGTGGGCTGTACCACCTTCAGTCCACATCCACTGCTGTACCATGGGCTCCTACATGGCTCTACGTGGAGATCTGCTCCTTCTGGTGCCCATGAGCTGCAGGGGACAGCGTGCTCCACCACGAGCCTTTCCCGGGCTGCAGGGAGCTTCTGCTCTGTGGCTGGAGCATCTCTTTTTCTCCCTGCTCACAGAGGCCACCCTGCAGCCCTCCGCTACCAAACCCCTGCCACGTAAACTCAATACAGTTAGTGAAGCACAGAGCTGTGTTGCAGTGCTCCTGTGGGTCTGGCCCCAAGCTGCTTTGCATACTGCTTATCTCAGTGTTGCTGTACCCGTGGCACAGATGCCCAAGGAAGATTGCTACATGGTGAGGGTTGGCCACAGTGTAACAGCAGCAGATTCTCTTGCTTTGAGTTGGATCGGTTACAGCTGCTCAGTCCAACACTGAAAACAGCTTTTGAATCTTTGACCATCAAGTAATAAAATCTAAAAGGAAACCCTGTGATTTCCTGGTATCTCTTTACAAGCTGAGAGCCCTGCTGTAAGGAACCTGTGTAGCGATTTTGTGTTGTGTAGCTTGAAGTGATGCTCTTGGTTACGAGCCAGGGCTGAGCTGCCTGCCCTGAACAGTGCTTCTTGTTCCCACTGATTTTCTCTTTGCAGCTACACGGGGCCAAACTTGGGTAAAGGGTCCTACCAGGAATCCCCTTTCAGAAACCCTGGGTCAAAAGATAGGCTGTGCAGCAGTGCAGGTGTCAATGGACCTGATTGCTGGAGCACCACGGAAGCCACAAGTATAAATGGGTGTCCAGAGTGAGGAGTCCAGTTTGTAAATGGCGGATCCAGGAGTGGTTTTCAAAACAGATGATTCAGATGTAGCCACCAGTCCTGAAAGCCCCATCCTGCTTGTGGCAGGAGGTGCAGAGCTTGTATCTATGAGGCTCTGTGCTGTTTCCACCTGGAGCACATCTGCCATCAGAGCGCGTGGCTCCCTGGCACTGTCATGCTGACACAGAGCAGCCCTTCCTGGGGAATTACTTGAGAAATGGGTGTATTTCTTTAACGCATTTCAGTGCCACAGCAGCCCTCCTTCTGCTCTGTTACTGGGGGAAGAGGAAGCAGCAGGCAGTTTCAGCTAGAACGCAGCACTTGGCTTTGTGTGCTCTGGGCTGTTTGAGATGTTCAAGGTGTGAGGTTTGTGCTCCCAAGTTAGAGGGAGCCTGGCACGGCCCGGGGGCAGGATCCTGTGCAGAGGTGCGTCCTGGCAGCTCCCCAGCTGGTGTTGGCTTTCATGTGCTTGCACATACCCCAGGGGACACTTTTCAAGGGGAACAGGCAGCTGAGAGCGATAGCTATTCTTCTGGGAACTGCTGATGATGGTGTGCTGCCTGCCCTGGGGTGAGACGTGGGAAAGCGTCTCCTCCTTCTCTAGGCATGGGGGACCACTGCTCTGCCAGCTGGGAGCTCATTTCAGATTTCCTCTGTTAATCTACTGCTCTGTTAGGAGTGCCACCTCATTTGCTTCTGTGCAGTGGCTGAAGCATCGTTAAAATCGGCTGGTTTTTATTTTGGTAACAGGCTGTTTCTCTGGGGAACGTGACATTTCTGTTCCATCTCTGGGTGCAGCTCTTGGCTCTTTTTCGCACCGCTGTGTCCTTTGCCAGGGTCCCACTGAACTGACACCTTTGTTGCAGGAGCCCAGAGCTTGTTTGTGGAGAACCACAGAGAGAATAATGCATAACTTAATGCATATAATAATGTGTATGATAATGCATAATCTACTTACATAAATATGCTTGGATGTATTTATTATACGTGACCTTGGAGAATAAGACAGCCCTTGGCATCAATCCCAGGCCATCAGAAGTTAGGTATGTAGGGGGTGGGTGTTCCTGCAGGACAGCATTGGCCAGTGTCTCAGGCAGACGTGTCTGCAGGCATGTGAGCAAGGGTGCCATACCATAAATCCTGGCTTCCTCTCAAGTGTGGGCATCCCTAGCGTTGGATCTGTCAGGCCCTTCTTCCTCTTTCTTCTATCTGAAGGTACCATGCATTTCCACTGCATGCATTCAATTGCTTGTAGATGCAGTGATCTACGTGGGATGGGGACCTTGGACTAAATTGTCCTACTGATGGGGAAGTTCAGTCCAGAATTGGATGCCTGGGGTTCGGTTACTCTGTGCTCAGGAGGACAAGTGAGGACATCAGTGTTGTCCGTGTACCTCGGAATTTGCAGTGTCACTGTTCCCTTGTAGTGCTTGTGCAGTAACAAATATCTCCTTGTTTTTCCAGGGAAGGGAACGAACTGGGGGATTCTATGAAGATCACATACAGCGAGTTGCTGTGCAAAGTCTGTCAGCTTGCCAATGTCCTCCGCAACCACGGTAGGCAGCTGGGGCAAGGGGAACGTTAAATACTGGGAAAGTGTTAGACCAGCTTTTGGAGATGGGATCAGTTTTTTGCATGGTTGCTAGTCTATTAAATGCAACATGCTTCATTTCTCTGGCTGCTTCTACGGGTGTAGGGGAGGGTACATGCAGGTTTACTCTGCAGTATGTTCTTACACAGTCATTTCTAGCTCTGTATGTGAAAGCTTATCAGTGCTGGTTGTTCCTTCCAGCTGTACAAGGAAGGAACTTGTGCTCAAAACTTCCTCCTCTGGGATTTTCCAACTAGCAGTGGGATTCTGCCTCTTTCAAGGGGCTGAACACATCTGATCAGTACATGCAGAATTCATTGCGGTGCGTTCTGATCGTTGCAGCCAGCTTATAAGGGCTGTAAGGCTTGAAAGGCAGAATGCATGTGCTCAGTGCCCCTGGGCAGTCTGGAGCTCTTTTTCTGGTCATTACTGGCATGATGCTCCTTACATTTCTGGTGTCTGCCATGATGCATGGGCGCTGCTAGGAAATGGCAGTGGAGGTTCATGCCTGTAGGCTCTGCTTTGGCTTGGAGAGCTGAGATGCTCCATCCAAGCTGGCTCAGCTCTCCCTCCAGCTGAAGCTTTATTGTGTGTATATAAACGCTAGCTTAAAACCATTAGCTTTCTTCTATAGCCTGTTCCTTTGGTGTGATGTGATAATTTTGGCAAATGACATGCTCATTTTCCTGCCACAGGTGTGAAGAAAGGAGACCGAATTTCCATCTACCTACCTATGATCCTGGAGCTGGTCATAGCCATGCTTGCCTGCGCCAGGATTGGAGCCATCCATTCTGTTGTGGTAAGAGCAAGCCCTGTGCATCGCTGCTGGGGAGCAGCTCTTGGTTTTGGGAGAGTGAAGGAGAGGAACTGGAAGAGCTGGAAGGATAGGTGTTGACCATAAGATGGATAGAAACTAAATTAACGTGATGCTTCCTAGCCCTGTCCTGCACCATGGAATGAGCTCCTCTAGCTCTTTCCAGCGTGGTGTTACCATTTACCATGGGATAACAGCACAGCTGTGGCCGTTCCTGTTGTGTTGCTTGCTAACTTGGTTGTGTGATCTGTCAGTTTGCAGGCTTCTCAGCAGACTCTCTTTGTGAGCGGATCCTTGACTGCGGTTGCTCCCTCCTCATCACAGCAGGTAAAACATGCTTCAGTGCCCCCGACCCTGAGCAGTTTCTCTTGGCTGTCTGAAAGGTCTGTATTTTAAAAGCCAGATGTGCTTGGGATTGGAAGAGGAAGGGGCAGTGCTTCAGCTGAGCTGCTGCAAGGCGGATACGCTGCTTGTAGCTGTGCTTGAGGACTGCTTTCCTCTTTGAATGTACAGCAAAGCATCTAAGCAGCCCGCCCACTTTGTCCTGTAAAGCATGATGTCACCAGCTGCTAATAGCATGTTTCCCAACACTTCTCATCCATGTTCCTCTTCAAAATACGCAGATGTTTGCAAGATGTATCATTCATGGGCCAGCCCAAAATTGAGGGATTCCCTCTCTTCCCTGTTTCAAGGAGTTTCCTATCGCAACTCTCAGCTTTGTAAAGCTAGGGATCAAGAAAGTGGTAATGTTTGCATGTAAACCCAATGCATTTTCCAAAGCTATGTTTTCTGAGATAGTGCTGTTACTGTTAATAGGTCCATGGCATGGAAGGGACCCATTAAATACTGTAATGTGTGTTCTGGCCAAGTTGGATTATTCCACACAGAATATTCCTGAGAGACTTTTCGGGTCAAATTTGAACCTCTCCCAGGGAAGGAATTTCACCATTTCCCTTGGCATCTGTTTCTCCAGGCTAAAAGGGCGTATTAGGAAACCTTTCCCATCAGCTGCTTGACTGCTTTCCCTCCTTCTGGTGCACGAGTTCTGCTTTGACCTCCTGAAACTGCCTGTTGTTTCTAGCTGTCCCAGGCTGCCTTGGCTGTGGAGCCTCTCTCACGTTGTCCTTACTGTTTTGCAGATGCCTTTTATCGAGGGGACAAGCTGATCAACCTGAAGCAGATTGCTGATGAAGCCCTCCAGAAGAGTAGAGACAGGTAAGCTCAGATTCTTTTGTGAAAGGACGTTTGTTGGAATCTACTCCTGCACAAATGGGAATGTAAGTTTTCGTAGTGAAAATGGCCATGACCAGTGGTAGATCTCCCAGTGCCATGGGAAGGAATAACACTCCTTTGTGCAAGTGGTGAACAGTCCGACGTGGTACTGTGGTGCACATTAAGATGGAGCCTGAATCTTGCCCAAAAGCCACCTGCTCATCAGTAGTGAAATAAAACAAATATTTTGGCTGTGGGACATGGCTGTGTCGTAGGAACCAGTGCTTTAATTGGCATGTGCCAGTGTATGCACAGGATTAACGCCTGGCCCCCTTTCTTTAAAAATGTCTTCACTGAAATACTGGTGAGTCATCAAGCGGGGCAGATGTTACCATCACATTTGAAAGAAAGGGAAATAAACATGATGAAATGACTTTGCTGGGCTTACAGACACTGTCACTGTCACACTGGAGACCACAGCCAGATCCTTACACTTCCACGCCAAAATCTCCTCTTCCAGTTGCCCTAGCTTCTGCACTAACAAGAAAGATGCACACCACAATAATGGATAACTTTACTTGGGGGAAGAACAGATATTGGTCTTTTTTGTAACCTTTCGTTTAGTGGGCAAAGTATTCCTTGCTTGGTAAGTAAGAATAAAGGCAACATATTTGTAGAAAAGAGCTGCTAACATTCACTCTGATTTTGCATTCAATTTGTTAGATCAAACATGCAAATCTAGGGCAGATAGCCTGAATGTTAAAAATTCCAACTCCTTAGAAGTGTTTTCAAGTCTTTTGTTTGTAGAAGCAATTACATGGTAGGACAGAATGTGAATTTAAAGCTGATGGAGTTAACTGATGGAGATGATGTGCTGGTGCCCTTACAGGTGTGAGACAGGATGCTGTGCTAGTCCCCACGAAGGGACAGAGCCCTGCTCTTTTCCCTGCTGTATAATCTGGCTTTGGAAGTCTTTCCCTTTTCTGAAGTGCACAGCTGATCACTGCTAGGGCTGGGGGCAGCTGCCTAATATCTTGTGGGTGCTGTGGGGAGGTCCTGTTCAGATTCACAGATAGGCACATTAGGGATTTGTAAGGCAGTGAATTGAGAGATGCTTGTGGAATCCTTCCTTCTTCTATAGGAATGGTACACCTATGGTTTACCTAATAACTCCCCATTAAGTCCTACACAGACCTTTCCTTTTCTCCAAGCTCAGCTCCTGTGCTGTGGCGTTGCTCGTGTCCCACAGCAATTCATGGTATGCCTGAGGTTTGCATGGCAGCATCTGCAGTGTGGATGGAGGGGAGGTGGTGAGAAGGGGTGAGATGTGCAGCAGGGCCTCCCTGTGCAGCTGTGTCTGGGCTGCCCAGTGTGCAATCCTTTTCCCTTGCTACCAGGAGTGCCAGGCAGCAGAACAGCTCTTCCCAGCGAGCGACTTGTGAGGGCGTGCTGGCAGCATACACTGTGGCTAAAGAAAAGCAGCTCAGGCCTCAGCTCTGCCTTCAGCGCAGCCGTATAACACAAAGGGAAGGCAGAGCCTGAGCAGCCTCATCTGACAGCTCCTTCCTCCTTACAGGGGCTTCCTTTTGAAAAAGTGCATTGTGGTGAAGCACCTGGGACGGGAGGAGTTAGCAGTGGACGGGGCATGCAGCCAGTCTCCCCCTCTCAAAAGGCTGTGCCAGGACGTACAGGTATGCTCTCAGGAGGTTGGGAATTGGGGGGGATTTTTTATTATTATTTTTTCCCCCCGGCAAATCAGCGTGAAACCACTGCAGTGCTTCTCTGCGTGCTTCTGTTTTCTGACTCCTGTTCCTGCTTTCTGCTCTGCTTGCTGTTGTTGCTTTGTGAGTGGTACAAGGAAGGGTTCCTTTGTCTTTCCCAGATCCCCTCCTGCTGCTTTCTTTAACACCATTGCTAGCTGCCAGCCCACGGGGCTCCCGATTGCACAGCAGGGTACAGCTTCCACAGGCTGGAAGCCGTTAGGTCAAGGACAAGATCCTTGCCTTTCTCTGACCACTGAAGGGTTCTTCCTTTTCAATCCTGTGTCTGTCTCCCAATTTGTGCGAGGAGCAATGTCTTCCTGCGCCGTAGCTGTAACGGTGGAAGCAGAAGAGAGAAACAGAAGATTTGTTCTTGTGCCTGGCTTCAGGCCCCAAGATAACAATCACAGAAGCGCTGGGAATAGCTCAGCCTCTGCGGAGCTGGCACAGGAACTGCATCAGCTGCTGGGGTTGGGGCTTTCCCTTGCAAATGAAACCAGATGGAAGGATGTGGGCCAGAGACACGGGGTGAGATGGGGTGGAAGGAGGAGAAGGTGTCAGGGAGCCGTGGCTTCCTCCTGAGCTCCTGAGGCTGTGCACAGTCCAGCTGCACAGCGTGGCCTCATACTGCCTTTGTCTGCCTTGATGGGATGCTTCTGTCACCACCCAGCACGAACAGCGCACGCTGTGTCCTGCAGCGTTATCTTCTCTCCTTAAATGCCTGCCAATTAACTCACAGCAGTGCATGGAGTCATCCCCAAGCGCTGGGGTACGGCCTGGGCAGGCTGCTGCTTGCCCAGAAATGGATTGTGTTTTGGGGGCTGTGTTTGACCGAACTTTGGGCTCAGCTTTGAGGATGGTCCATGCACATCCCTGGCAGCAGATTGTGTCTTTGGGTTACCTTTGCTTGTTCAGCCGTGTTAATGATACTGGAGTGCTGCGCAGTGTTTGCCAGCCTGGCCGTGTTACATTGAGCTCCTTTGCCTGTCTCTTGCTTGGAGCTGCAAGGAGTGTGAGAAGTGGAGCTGAGCAGTGTTTCTGTGCTGCGTTTCGTGGGTGAGATGCTGTGGTGAAGCCTGTCCCTATGCTGATTGCTGGGGATGGGAGGTTATTGAGTAGCCTTCCAGGTGGAGATGGAGTGGGGCTGCCCCTAACCCTTTGGCTCTTGTTTGGACACTTTATTAAGGATCGCTTTCCCCTCAGAGTGCATTTAACACTGTCGGGCTGTGTCCTGGTCTGTGCTGTTGTACCCAGCTGGCTGTGTGCAGGGGACCTCTGAGACCTGCCCAGAGGTGATGGGCCCCTAGAGAAGATGAACTGGTCACACCTGTGCTCAGAGAGCACCTCCTGGCCTGGGCCCTGGATCAGAACTCTCTCCAGCCTGCCAGGTCAACTTGCAACTTTTAGCCTGCAAAGCCTGGTGTGGATCTTCCTCTTCTCAACTTTCATGCCCTCTTTGTGGATTTTTAACAGGAAAAAAAGACTGAGAGCTCACAGAGACTCCATCCCAAGGTATTTACGCACAGTGCTGTCTTTCTTTTCTTGGCACTTCCCCTCTGTTCCCCCTTCCAGCCCTTTCTAACCGCACCAACTCTGCACAGCCACGCGTGCCCTGCTAATTGGGTGACCAGCAACTGCATGTTAGTAATAGATGCCAGCCTCTGCTTGGCTGCAGACACAAGGTGTGCAGCCCTTTGCACAGCAGGATGAGGGCAGCAAGTGTGGCTGGGATGCTGCAGTGTCTGTGATGACCTCCAGAATCAGAAGGTGAGGAGGGGTGTGTGTGTGTGCTAGGATTGCCTGCCTGCCTTCTGCTTCCTCTTCACAAAGGACCAGTCCAACCCTCTCTGTTTTGGTGGCAGCAGGAAGGCTGCTGAGTGCAGCCTGGGGTCAGCAGTACCAGCTTTGCTTCTGGAAACAGATTGGTTTCTGTGAAAACACCTGGATACATGTGAGTGTGCTTTCACCTCCCTCTGAGGTGAAACTCAGAAGCAGTAGGACTTGCTGCCAGCACCAGGATGACATTTCACCTCTACAGGCAGTTCTCACAATGTGCTTCCCATCATCATGGGGCTGGCAGGAACCACAGGCAGCTCCCCAGGCACGGAGGTGTGTAGGGCCAGGAAGCCTGCAGCCCCTCAGCCCAACCCAGCGCCAGGTCTTTGCTTGTCTGACCGAGGAGCTGCAGTTACAGGGCTTGCGTGAACTGAACACAGGCCAGCCAGCACATGTTCTGTGCTAGAGCACCAGGAGACCCAGGGCTTGCACACTTGGATGGGCTTTTATTAGTCAGCATCACCATGTGACTTTTTGAGATTCAGATGTTCTCTGGTCCCTTGGCATCAGCTTCCTCATGGCCTTGCTGCCTACCTGAGTGGGATGTCCAGTGATGAGCAGCTGTGTGCTAGCTCCTGTCCCCTCTACATTGAACTCTCAGACCTCCCTAGATCAGGGTGTCCAGCTCTCAGAGACTGCAGGCACCTCTGTCTCTGCTGCATCCCTCAGCTCCAGGTCTCCTGCCTTTCTAACCTGACAGTGGGACTGTGTAGGAGAGAGGCAGCATGCCCTGCAGTGCCCACTGGTCTGGGTGCTGCCAGGCAGGCCTGGCTCTGGGGCTGTGTGCCATGCACACATCTGAGCTGCTCCATGGGATGGAGGAAGTTTGGTGCTGAAACAGTGATCCTTGAAAGGAGGGATGCCAGAAGGCAACAGATAGGCTGGTATGAGCTGCGTTGGATGTGTTCAGTGGGGTGCCTCGCTGGGAGCTTGCTGATGTGCCACACTTAGGGAAATTCCCTCCCAGGTAAAACTAGGTGCCGTGGGGTTCTGTGAGAGCTTTCAGAATGGGCTCAACTGTGCAGTGCTGTCAGTGAAGGGGCAGAAGAGCCGGTGTTCCTGCACCACATGCACGGGAGCTGCCTGCAGCAGGATCCCAGCGCCTCCAAATGGCCCACGTGCATCTCAGGGCTGCAGTGCGTCACTGCCACCCCGTGGCTGCTCTGTGCATGGGGGTGCTCCAGTTGAGGGAGTTCTGGGGTACATCTGCTGCCCTTGGGCTGCTTTGTATAGCCACGGCAATGAGGCGTTGGGATCCAGTGTGCAGAGGAGGTCCCCTGCCTTGGTGAGTGCCAGGAGCAGGCTGCTGCTGTGTCTGCTCAGCCACGGAGTTCCACCAGAGTCAGAAGTTCCCTATGCTGATGTTTCCATCCTGCTTCGCTGAGGTGACATCCCACTGTTTGCATCTCTACCTCTTGGACCAAAGACACCTTCCAGTCTTGTTTGCTAACAAGAAACTCTTGTATGAGTGACTGCTGGAGCCTGGGTGACAGCCTGGGGACGCTGCACAGGCTGTGCTGCACAATAGGCCCTTGTTCTTCCAGCTGATGTGCCCCTGGTGAGCCCTCCATGTGCTACAAGGCTGGGGGTCAGCGTGCCTGGCTTTGTGGAGATGTGGGCAGTGGCGGTCTGCTCTCGGTCTGAGGAGCTCAACTGTCCCCAGGCTCCTCCAAGGAGAGGAGAGAAGGTTGGGTGGAACCGGGTCTTCCACTGAGCTGTCCATTCTGGAGATGGAACCACCCAGCACAGATCTCAGAGTGACCTCAGCCCCCATGACAGCCCAACCCACAGGTGCTGGTAGCCTGGCATAGCCATGGCACCCTTGGTGGGCAGCCGGTGCTGGGTGGTTCAGCATTGGAGCAGCCACTTCTCATCAAGATAGTTGTCTTAAAATTTGGATATAACAGATTTTTGGGTCTGCAGAGACAAGAAGCCTGAAGTGTTCCTCCTCTTCTTGTGACCCCCATGATAACAAGACCCTGCAAGGTGGCTGGGACCAGAGGACGTGTGGCTGTGCTAAGGCTCCTGGTTTTGTTGTTTGACTGCAGCTCAGTGGCAGCCCGTAGAGCCAGGAGAGGGGTCCTGTTTTCTATGAAAGCGCAGAGCAGCCACAGCTGCTCCTGAGAGGGGTTTGTTGATGTTGCCAGTGGTTTGGAAAATCTGCTTCAGGTCTTGCAGGATCTTCTTGACTGGGAGTTGCAGCTCTGCACGATTTGCAGTTCTGAGCAGAAGCCGTGCTGTGAATACCTGCCTGGATAGGCCTAGAGGGGTGACAAGGTTGGGGCTGCAGCCACTTGTCTCCTCTCTGTGCTTGTGTGGGGTGGCTGTTCCTCATCTTGTGCTTTTCTCAGACCCCCTGGGATCCCCACGTGGATGTGTGGTGGCAAGATCTGATGAGCGGTGCCAGCACAGAGTGTGAGCCCGAGTGGTGCGACTCAGAGGATGAACTCTTCATCCTCTACACAAGTGGCTCAACTGGGAAACCCAAGGTATGTGTCCTACATAGCTTGCTGCCCTGTGGGGATGGGCTGAGCCAGAGCAGCCCCTCAGTGATGGGGTGAGGGAGGTCCAGCTGCCTTGGAAGAGGGGCTGTGTTCATCATTGTGCTCAGCTGCTGTTTAATCTCAGTGAAGCAGCGATGCTCCGGTTGGCCTGGGGGGTGAGGGCCTTGGTGGGAACATGACCTGATGGTTCTGTGCCTCCTCCTTGCAGGGTGTGCTGCATACGGTGGGTGGATACATGCTTTATGCTGCCACCTCGTTTAAGTACGTCTTTGATTACCAGCCTGAGGACATCTACTGGTGCACAGCTGACATTGGATGGATAACAGGCCATTCCTACATCACTTACGGACCCTTGGCAAATGGGGCAACTAGTGTATTAGTAAGTGCTGGATGGCCATTGCGTGCCTGTCCTCTGGAAGTTACACGTGGTGGTGTATTGCTCTGTGAGGAGCACATCAGGATTTGCTTTTCTCCCTTGTACAAAACCCCATCGTACCGCCCATGCCATGTTGTAGCGTGCTGTGCAATGTGAGGAAGGTTGGTAGTTCCCAGGAAGGACATGGGTTACTCCTTAGTGGCAGAGGGGGAGGCTAGCTGTGTGTATTACTTCCAGGTAATTTGTTTTTCAAATGCTCACATTTCTTTCTCTTAGAAGTGTAAGCCTTGTGTAAAGAGGCATCAGGGCTACTTCAAGCTAATGTGAAAGCTGGATCAGGAGCCAGGGAGTAAAGTTTTTGCTGCTGGCACTAGTTTGACAATCTGCATTTAATTCTTGTACCTGTATTTTCCTTGGCAGTGTATGGCTGTAACTTGTATACATATCAGGAACCAGAGGCTTGGATCCAAGATTCCCATGTGGAAGAGCAAGCAGGAAAATATGTCGTGCTGGGAGAATCCTTTTTAGGGTTCTTGGTGCTGTTGGCTGTGGGTCTGTCACTGTGTTTGGACCCATCACCCTGTGCCACGTGGGCAGTGTCATTTGGGCTGGTGGGACTGCATCACTGTGATAGCCACTCAAGCGTCCTCCCTGCTCAGGGTGCTTTAGGGGACATTTGCTAGGACATCTGGGTGAGAGGTTGCTAAATCCATCCTGAGGAAGCAGGCAGAAGGGTCCTGAACTGGTTTCACTGTGTGGCACTCCTGGCATGCCTCTAAGATCACACAAGGGTACAGCTGCTCTCAGCTCCTCTTGCTTGAGAAAGGGCTGCAGGTCATTGCAGGGAAATGGCAGTAAGGAACAGCTGTGTCACTGCCCTGTCTCCCACTCAGTTTGAAGGTATCCCCACCTACCCGGACGCTGGGCGAATGTGGAGTATCGTTGACAAGTACAAGGTGACCAAGTTCTACACGGCACCCACAGCCATCCGGCTGCTGCTCAAGTATGGGGAGGAGCCCGTCAAAAAGTGAGTCAGTCCCCAGGAGCACGGGGGTCCCTGGCACCAGCACAGCTCCCTCTCTGAGCAGCAGTATCCCACCATGTTGTCTGAACAAAACAGGATCTTTGACCTTCAACCCAACAATTTGCACCCCTTCAGTGTGGCACTCCAGAGCAGGTCCTTCTTGTTCACTGTGAGCTGCAGCTAAGCTTGGAGACTGCAGGTTCTCCCCTGCTCCCCACCCAGAGCTCACAGAGGAGTGCTGGGCAGAGGGCCCCTCTGTGCTGTAGCTTGGCCCAAAGAAGGGAAGGAGCAGAGCCAAGCGGGAGCTTGGAGCAGGAGGCAACAAAACCACAGCAGTTTTCCCTCTTCCTTCCCCCGTGGGAGAGAGCTGAGAAAGGACTGAACCATTGAAACCCCAAATCTATTTGAGAGGCCTGGGGATTCCTGCAGGCCCTGCAGTGCCGCAGGCTCACAGCTGCTTTTCTCTGCGGCCTGCTGAGCCCCTGTGAGCCCCCTCCTCTCTGCAGGCACAGCCGGAAGTCTCTGAAGGTGCTGGGGACCGTTGGGGAGCCCATCAACCCTGAAGCCTGGCTGTGGTACTACCGCGTGGTGGGAGAGGAGAGGTGCCCCATTGTGGACACGTTCTGGCAGACAGAGACGGTGAGTCCTCACCTGGGTGTCTCTGGGACTTCTCTCATCTTTGTGCTCCCAGCAGGCAGCATGGTGTCTTTGCAGGTTTTCCGCAGTGTTTCTTTGGTGCTATGGGGACTGGTTGTTCTGCTTGTCTAGGAGCCTTTCCCAGCATCTCATGTAGCCTGCGAGTGTTGGTCTTGGTTGAAACCTTCTCCTCTCCCAGGGCCTCAAACAGGCTCCATTGGAGAGACCTTCTCAAAAGGGTTCCTGACAAGGTGTGCTCTGAACCCTGTTCTCCCTCCCTTTATCATCTCCAGCAGCTCTAAAGCTTTGTGCTCAAACGTGGGCTTCCTCTCCTCTGCTGTACCCTTCCCCTCCGGCTGGCATCACCTAATCTCATTCCTTTTGCCTCTCTTTGCAGGGTGGCCACATGCTTACACCTCTCCCTGCCGCCACCCCCATGAAGCCAGGCTCTGCTGTGAGTATTCCTGTTCCCCTGACAGGGAGAGCTCCCCATCCCTTTAGTTTGCAAAGTTTGAATGCCTGGGCTCATCTTCATTTCTCCTTGCTGTCTGGTCCCCCCTGGCAGACATTCCCCTTCTTTGGTGTGGTCCCTGCCGTCATGAATGAGTCGGGGGAAGAGCTGGAAGGAGAAGCAGAAGGCTACTTGGTAAAGAGGGGCTGATCTTCCTCACCCTACCCTTGTCTGTTCCCCACGAGCTCCAGGATGTTCTGGGTAGCGTATGCACATCTCTGCTTACACTGGATCCCTTGGGTGGTAGGAATTCCCTATACTGCTGTAACTCACTGTGAGTTCTGTGCCATGAACGAGCTGTTTAACTGATCCATAAAGCCACTTGCATGCATAAGCATGGCAGGAGGGAGTGGAAAGGCTTTCTCAGTAGGTCAGCATGAGGCAGTAGCTGTCTGAGCATCATCTCTGTCATTGCAGAGCCCTGCAAAGACCGAGCTACTTTCCTTCCACTAGCAGAGTAAATGGTCTATGGAATCCTGAAGCGGGGGAGGTTGAAAACAGGTATTTGATAGATACCTTGACCCTTGCAAGATTTCTTCAGAGTAAAGTAATTCTTTCCGTGTCCCCAGGAGCTGCAGAAGGGTTATGCTCAGCTAGACAAGCCCTGGAACAGTGTAGGAACTGCTGTAGCTGGCCAGCAGTACTGTGGGTCCATGGAGGTGATTTAGAAACGTTAACCAACAGCAGAGGCCACTCGGTTAAGAGCTGACCACTGACTCAGGTCTGCATTTTTCACTGTAGGTATTTAAGCAGCCCTGGCCAGGAATAATGCGCACACTGTATGGAAACCACCAACAGTTTGAAACCACGTACTTCAAGAAGTTCCCTGGGTACTACGTGACAGGTGACGGTAAGGCTGTCTGAGCAGTGTGTGGGTGCAGAGCTCTGGGGACAGCAATTAAAATCTTGCAATGTCCTGGCCTCAGGATCCCTTATCAGTTGCTCCAAGAGCTGGCACTGCTTCCTCATGCTGTCATTTCTGTTTATTTTTAGGTTGCAGGAGAGATAAAGATGGTTATTACTGGATCACGGGGCGAATTGATGACATGTTGAATGTTTCTGGTAAGATCAACTTTTGTCTTCAGTGGGAGCCAGTGTGCTTTCTGATGCTAGTTAAAAGAGCCTCCTTGCTTTTGTGGGGAGCATTTCTCCATGCGTGAGACTGCCCAGCAGCCTGTCCTTCAGATGGATGTAATTGCTGGGATCAGGTCTATTTCCAAATCAGACATGTCTGTGACTTTGTGATTCTGAATTAATTCCTCCAGTAGCAGTGCACTGGAGGGAAGCAGCCTTCTGCAGTATCTTAAAGCAGCTCCTCAGCCAGCTTACATGCTTCTGTGTTGAAGCATGCAGCGCCAAAGGGAAGCACAGAGATCCAGACTGGGCAAGACCTTGCAGTCTCTAATCCAACATGTAGCTCCAGGTAGAGCTAACGTCAAAGCTGAATCAAGCTGCTCAGTGCTTTGCCCCCGGAGATGGAGGTTCTCTCTCTTCTGAGGTTGTAGCCTGCAGGAATACAGAAGTGAGTTGTGTGGGGGAGCTTTGTTTCATATCTCCACGGCAATGGCCTGGAGCAGTGCATGGCAGGGCTGGTTCCTGGGCACTGCAGGTCCAGCCTGTTCCTCCACACACTCCAGCTGACCCTGTGGGCAGCTCTCCTCTTACCAAATCCAACTCCTTCTCAGCCTATGGCTGTGAACAGTTCACAGATCTGTTAAAGAAAGAAGCCTAAAGGTGGGAAGGAGAACAGCCAGGGGAGGTAGCCTCACCCTGCAGCCTGAGCTCATGTGAGTGATGCCTGGCAGCCCTCTGGGGAAGCGGACACCACCGCGCTGCTAAAACGGGGTTGAGAAAACAGCTGGAGAGAGAAACAAGGGAAACCAGTCCTTGCAAACGTACAGTTCAGGGCTTTTTACACTTGCAGACCTCTTCCTCCCAGCTGCTGGGGGCTGCAGGCCTCCATGCAGCAATGCAATGCGCTGTCTCTCTGTTTCCAGGCCATTTGCTGAGCACTGCAGAAGTGGAGTCAGCTCTGCTCGGGCATGGAGCTATCTCTGAGGCTGCTGTGGTCAGTCACCCACACCCTGTGAAAGGCGAGTGCCTGTACTGCTTTGTGACCCTGAAAGATGGCCATGAATTCACCAGCAACCTGGCAGATGAGCTGAAAAAACAAGGTAGTAACAGCCAAACAGGCTGGAGGCTGTGTTGCAGAGAGAAGGGCAGCGCTGGGCGGGGGGTGGAGGGGTTAAGAGCTTGGGTGCTTAAACGAGGGTGCGTGTAGTCTGGGGAATGAAGTGTGGACAACTGCATCAAGGTGCCCCCTCTGATTAGAAAGCTCGGCTGGCAAAGACTAAAATTAGTTCTACTGGCCTTTGGCTGCTCATGTGATGCTGTCTTTACCTCCTGGGAGCTGGCATCCACAGGGAGAACTTGGGTAGCTTTTGTTTGCAGTGGTGGGCACGGTTCCTGTGGCTCTCCCTGGTGGATTTGGGAACTGTTTGGTTACTTTGGGAGGGAGAAGGGAACATTTACAAGCCTGTCTCGTGCAGCCAGCGGGTGCTGGCAGAGCAGGGACTGACCTGCCATGGGACTTTCTTCTCTTCTGGAACACAATAAGGAATCAATCCTTGCTCAGTCAAAATGGTGACAGTGATTGGTACAGCAGTTATCGAGGTCTCTTGAAAATGGAGACAATGAGAAGTGGGGTGCAGCTGCCTTTGGGAAGATGTGCTGAGCCCTGCGCTGTGTGAGCACCAGGCTGCCCTGGGAGCTGGGCTCTGCATGCCTGAACTCAGTTGTCCTGCCAGAAAAATGTGTGAGATCTTCTTGTACCTATAATAAAGATCCTTTTTATTTTTTTTTTTTGCAGTCAGGGAAAAAATCGGACCGATAGCAACGCCTGATTACATCCAGTATGCCCCCAGCCTGCCCAAAACCCGTTCAGGTAAGGGGCCCAGCCACTGTCCTGGGGGGGACCGATTAGTTCCTGCCAGTGGAAAGGAATTATCCCTGAATTACTTGCCTGGACCAGCCAAATCCACGGGGAGCAGCCCTAGGGCATGCGGGATGCTGTAGGTCTGGGCACTGACTCCTGCTGGGGATGCTGAAGAGATCTCAAGTCCTGCTTTCCTTTCATGGTTGTCCTTACAGGAAAGATCACCAGGCGGATATTAAGGAAGATTGCCCAGAATGACAGAGATCTGGGGGACATCTCCACCCTGGTAAACCCAGGCATTATAAACCAGCTTTTCAACAGCAGATGCGACACTAAACTGTAGCAGCGTGACCTCTCCCTGCTGAACAGAACTGTAGCAGCAGCAGTGTCCTGATGAGCAGGTCCCTCAAGTAACCACTGTCTGCCCTGGGAAAGAAACCTTCACCTGTTGAATTGAATGTATAAATGTTAGAGATGAAGGAAGGCTGACCCTGGAGAGGCTGCGTCTCACCAGCGTGTTCCTGCCTTGGAGGAGCGTGCACGTCGCATCGGAGATGAGCATCGTACATCTGAGGTTCGGCCTCACTCACACAGGGACTTGTGACTTGTGCTCCTCTGTTCTCATCACGTCGCTCTTGATTTTTATTTGTTTTCTCGTGGGGGGGGTGTTAATTAACTTTGTGTAGTTGAGGGGCCCTGGTGCGCTTCCCTTAGTGGGAAGGAGCTGGGGGGCAGGTTGTAGGGGAAGTGGTATTGGAGTTACTCAATGCAGCCAGGCAAGGGAGGCTCATCTGCCACTGTCTACATGCTGAGCAAGCTTCCTTTTCTACTCAGAGCTAAGGGAAAACTTAAAAGCACTGTCACATCATAAGCACAACTGAGTTTTAGTCTTGCATCCACTGTTTTCTAGCTTAGGTCCCCTAGCCTGAAGGGGAATGAGGCAAGGCTTGGGAGCTCTGTGCTTTAGCTGGATTCTGTAGAACTCTTTGGTACCATGTTCTGCTGTTGTCACCTGTGTGGTGCCAGCTGGTGCATGTTTTGCAGCTGGGATCCTTTGCTGGCTGTGCCCATGGTCTGGGTGCTCACAGCCCAGCTTACGTGGGTTCATGCTCGCAGAGGCAGCACAGCCAAGTGTCCCTTCTGAGGGCTGGGCCGGGTGTGTGCTGCTGGTACCAAAGGAAGCAGGGCACAAAGCACTGCAGAGGCAGCTCTCCCACTGTGAGCAAACCAAGGGAGGGTGCTGTGTTACTTTTGGTTAAATCTGGCATAATAATGAGAGAAAACAATAACTCCAGCTCAAGTCTGAATATCGTGAGGGTACTGCCAAAGCCAGCAGTTCCTCTCAGGTTGATTACGCTGAACATCAGCCCTGGATTGAGCTGGGAAAGATACCTCCCTGTAATGTCTGTATTGAAATCACACCCGAGCTGTTTGATTTCTACACTTAAACCAAAGGAGAAATGAGCTTTAAATCTTGCTGCAACAGCTGTTTAGCAGGCTTTACCTTTAAACTGAGCTGGCGTTTGGCTGGCTGGAAAGGAGGAGGTGACTCTTCCAAGGCTCGGGGCAGGTTTTGCAGGTGCTCTGCAGGGCTGCTGCCCAAGTCTCGTTCCTTGCCTGCTGCTCTCCCCACCATGGTCTTTGTGACCTACAACCTCAGTTGCACCCGTGTCCCACAAAGCACCCACTGCTCCGTTCCACAGGATTGTACCACTTCTTTGACATGAGTTCCTACATCTGTTCTCCTCCTCTGTTACTACTGTTGTGTAATTTTGGCTGGAGACGGCTAGAACTCTATGCAAAACGGAATAAAAATTCAAGAAAACAAAACAGAAAGAGGCTTAGAGCATGTGCAGGGGTAGATGCATTATAGATGTTTGTCTGGTGTAGAGTCCGGGGGAGGCCTCTGTGCCACAGCCAGGAGCTGTTCTGGAAGCCACAAGTGGTGTGGGACAGATACTTGTCCCTGCGTTGGGGGTGAGCACTGATGGTGCTTACGTGGCTGCAGTGGTGTCAGGTGATGTTCTTCTCTTTTCCAAAGGCTTTGGCTCAGTCTGTGCTGCCCCCTACCCTGGGCAGAAGCTCCAGGGCTGGAGCCTGTGCCTTGTTTTTTCCCTTGTCCGCAGCCAGCATCATTCCACCAAGGTGCATGGAAGGCACCAGGCTGCGTGACACCCACGTGTCATCAACGTGCAGGATGGATGCGGGAGCAGTGCCAGGGACAATGCAGCACGTGCTGCCTCCAGCAGCTCAGAGCCCTGCTCCGGTGCTTGCCTCCAGCAAAATGCACACCCAAGGACTAAGACCAAACTGTTTCCTCCTGGAGTGCATTGTGCCTCACACCTGCAGCTCAGCATTGGCTGCTCATGCTGGGCTGAAGCTGCAGCACAGGACATCTCCTACACTGCTGCACAGACTTAATGTGAACAGAGCAGAAGCTGCCAGGTTGACCCAGGTTCATGAAAGGTCTGTGCACAGGTGTGCAGCTGCTCTAAAGCCAGGCCTGGACCAGGAGCTGAGCTGGGAGGAGGGGAGAATACAGAGTGGCTCCAGTGAGCTCTCAGCTGGCACCACAGCTTGTCAGATCAAACTTGGCTTTGCAGGGACCCAGTCAAGCAGAACCAGCTCCCCAGGTGTCACAGCACTGAGTAAGTGTGCAAAGTGTACCCCAGCTCTGTCTACAAGATGGAGTTTGACCATCTCCTCCAAGAACGGGCAGGTTACCTGAGCAGAGCCCAGAGCACCCAGCAGCCCTGCTGGCTTCACCTGAAGAGCTAACATTGCTCAGCTAGGGGCATGCCCCCAGAGCCTGCGCTCAGCCTGCCTTGTGCAAAATGCCCATCACGCTAACCCCACTCTGGGTACTATTTAAGATAGGTGTCCCTCTTCCCACAGCAGTTCTCAGACAAAACTGACCCCAGAGCCGTGTTCAGATTGAGCATATATTTTAATCTCTGGTGGAGGTAATCAACCCCCCACAACTGAACACCAACCAGGGATTGTGGAATCAGCCACAGAACAGAACCACTGCGCAGTGGCAGATCAATGCTTGATTGAGGCGCCTGGACCGCAGGCTGCAGGCACAGCCAGCAGGGACATCAGGAACATTGGCATTAGGCCTCGCTGCAGAGCTCGGGCTGCCCGGGTGCATCACCAGGGCACTGCCAGGAAGGGGCACTTTGTGTCACAGCTGGAGCTGCTCGGCTGAGCAGGGCTGGAGTGGAAAAGGGGTGCGCCCCAGACAGGAGCCCAGGGGCAGGAGCACCTGCTGCGCTGTTCCCATTGATTCAGGAAACCCGAGGGAGACACATCTTGCCTTCCCTCAGTGCTGGTCCCACAGTGAAGCCAAGAGAACGCACCGACTGTGATGGAGGCTTGGGGAAGCTGCAGCAGGGCAGGAGCGTAACAAAACTGGGACCAGCGCTGAGCAGGGTCAACTCCAGCACTGCAGCAGCCCCCGAGAGCACGCTCCAAATCAATGCAAAACTCTTGGCTGTCCCCAGCTCACTAGGCACACCCTGAGGAAAGCAGCCCCGTGGGCACTGCACGAGGAGCTCACACCAGGTAGGGGGTGTCCAGCACTGCCACCCCGGCAGCCACTCCGCCATCCGCGTGCTCCACTGCCTTCGTCCGCAGCAGGTGCCCAGCCGCCTCGTTCAGCACCAGCTCTGTGCCCTGCCTGCAAAGAGAAGGGAGCGGGGAGCTCGGTGGAGCACAAAGCCCGCAGCTTCTGGGATCTGGGACAACTGGAAGTCGTGGCCCCTGCTGGTGACACTGCCCTTCCTTGGCTGGGCTAAGGTGGGTGGACTGCTCTGCACGGGAGCAATGCTGAGCTGTGAATGCTACCAGAGTGCATTTGTTTCTAGAAGCTGTAGGAGGGCTTCAATCTATAAGCTACAGAAGTGTTTCTATGGACCTAAGAGGGTTTTAAACAAAAGCAGCAGCTACTCAGGGTTGAGCACCACTTCAGCCTTCAGCTATTTCTGAGTGTGGCTGTGTGCAGGTGCTGGGAGGTTCCCCCAGCGATGGGGATGGGACACCCCGACTCCATGCGGCTGTCAAACCAGTAACTGCCAGCCTGGAAAGCTGCTGCTGCTGCTGGGTGTGTATCCCACCCGATCCCATTTGTCCCTGTACCTCCATCCTGTGGGAACCGCCCCATACTGCGAGCATGATTCTCACCTGACGTAGACGCCGAAAATACCAAGCTCTGAGATGCACTCGGAGGCTTTTAGGGGACTGCGCGCCCTCAGCAAGTAATTCACGGCTGGCTGCGGCTGGATCTTGTCCATCAGGATGTAGGAGGTTCTCTCGGGGCTGTCTTTGATCCTCTCCAGGACCTGCCTGAGCTCCTCCCCATACAGGTTGTTCCCTGAGGGTGGAACACGTGGGTCAGGTGCCTGCCCTGCCCTGTCCCAGGCGCTGGGACCTGGAGCTCAGCAGGAGCCGCTCCACCCTGCCTCCCACCCCTCTGACCAGGACCAGGAGCCATCACAGGGGATGCTGGACACGGCGTGAACCACACACCACAACCCAGGGGCACCCGCTCCAGCTCGTACCTCCTCCTTCTCGCTGCGGTTTCAACACGAAGCGCTCGGGGCTGGCGATAGCTGTGGCAGCGATCTGGTCACCCTCTTCACCCTGGAGGAAAGATGGCAACAACAAAGCATCAGGGAGGAGCAGGAGCACCTCAAGAGACCTCTCTGAGCACGACCACCAGGGGCCCGAGGCCAGCAAAACCCACTGACATTTCTGAACCAAGGGATGACATCGTGCAGGCCGAGCACGTGTCTGCATCTTTACCCTCGTTCCCATCCCACTCACCACATCCAGCGAGTACAGCCCAGCAAACGTTGCTCTCATGCGTTTGACAGCCTCGGTGTGGCCAGGCAGCAGCTTCTCCAGCGTCCCCGGGCGGCTCAGCTCTTGCTGCACCTTCTTGGTGCCAGCCAGCTGCGTGGCGATGTCAGGGCACTTCACTGCCCGCGACCTCTCCAGCAGCAGCCGCGCCTCCCAGTTCTGAGACAGGGGAGAGCAATCAGCCCATCAGCACGGCCAGGCTTCCTCCTCTTGTTTCTGCTCAGCCCTCTGTGTGAGATCCCTGCCCGCAGGGATGGGGACAGCACTCGGATCCCAGCAGAGCTGCACCCGTGGGAGCGGCACACCAGGCTGCTCCGCTACCTCCCCCTGTACCCTGACATTTCCAGACAGCAGCAAGAGCTGCTCTGTATTGTTCTCACCTGCTACTAACAGTCCTAATGCATAACTGAGGGCAGGAGGAGGTTTGTGGTTCAAGCCTTTAAGTATGTGCTAATCTGCATTAACCTGCATTGCTCAGCAGCAATTCCGTGCTGAGGACAGGAGGTGCCCACAGGAGTGGTGGCTGGAGAAGGAAGCCACCTGCTTTTCTTACTACACGAGCAGTGGGGACAGGCAGCATCCCAAGACCACCCGGGCAGGACTAGCCCTACCCAGGACAGGACCGTGGGGTGTTCCAAAGCCCTGCCACAGCTTCTAGGAACAAGCAGTGGGTGCTGACCTGCTCACTGTAGTTGCTTGGCACGTAGCCGTCTCTGTAGTACACCACTGCTACCTCCTGGCCGTCCCTGGAACAGAAAGCAGCAGCCATCAGAGCCAGCAGCTCCTCTGCCCAAAGCCCAGCACCGAGGAGCTGTCAGGCCCAGGCAGGCAGCGTGTGATGGAGTCTGCCCTTTCTGCTCGGCCTCCTGAGTTCCTTGAGAAGCAGCTCCTGGGACACAGGAAGCCCTGCCCTAAGCACAGTCTCCATAAGTCAGGCACCAAGCCCAGAGGGAGGTCAGGAGCTCATTGTTTAGAAGCCTCACGTTCTTGTGGCTGGGAGGGAACAGGATCCTTATCTGAGGGTGATTCCGGGCTGCCAGCATCATGGTACCACGTACCCCAACCTTGGCCACGCAGCCCAGCACGGCCATTGCCACATGACAGCGCTCACGGCGAGGGCAGGATGCTCTGGAGGAAGCGCTGCAATGCTTCTCCCTTAACCGCCTGGCGCTGACAAGCGTATTCATTAATTAAACGTGGCGGGGGCCCCAAGGGTCAGAGCATGGAAAAAATCTGCCTAACGACAGAAAAAACATTGGCGTGCAACCACAGCTTCCTCTGGGCTCGTGCAGCTCCAAGCACGTTAGCCTGAGGATAGGTAAACGTCAGCCTGGCATCAGCTGCCTGCACGGGCCAGACGCTGAGCGTGCTCGGTGCCAACGCTGCACAGGCACGCGGTGCTTGCTCCTCCAGCACGGGTAACCCAGACCCAGGCAGAGCATCACGTGAAGGGTCAACAGGAAATGTGTTGGTGTAAACCTCAGAAACAGCCTGGGCGTGCTGCAGATGTGCGTGGAGGAAGAAAGGGCCCCGCAGAGCTCGGAGGCTGTGGTGTGGGGGAGAAATGGGGCTTCCAGCTGCAAGGGACTGGTGTGTGCATGCAAAGTCCTACCACAATGAAAACAAAATCACATCATCCCTAAGGGAAGCAGCAGCAGCGTGGGGCACGGAAGAGAACTGCACTTTCAGAAAGCCACTGTTTACACTCAGAACCATCCCAGTGGCTTCAGCTGAGAGCTGTGCGCCCAGTGCAGAGCCAGAGCGCGCACCTTGCTCGTACTCACACATAGAGCCTCCGGGAGCCATCCAGGGAGCCCTGCTCAAACATGTCCTGGAATCGCCTCCTGATGACCCGAATGTTCCTGCAGGAGGAGCGGGGCGGTCACAGGAGGCACGCACAGCTCACAGAACAGCCCCGTTTCCAGCACCCAGCCCAAATGCTGCGGGAAGCAGAGCGCGTGCTGAACACCCTGCATTCTTCCACACTCATTTTTCACTTCCTAAAGCTTTTCTAAGAGAAGCCGATATTCTGTCATCCCTACAGGGCAGGCTCACCGCTGGCTTCCCAGCCGGTGGCTGCAGACACTTTGTTTGCTTCCTGGGGAACCTCCTCCCTTCAGCTCTCTCGTCCCTCCCCACACAGTGGCACTGCGGCCCCGCTGAGTTCCTGGTGCGGCTGTGGCTCTCTGCCAACCCTGAGGCTCAGCCTCCTCTGACCTCCCCTTCCCCGGAGCTCCACAGATCTGCAGAGCCCTTCCCAGTGGGGCTGAAGCTTTGCTAATTAACCTTTTACAGAAGACCCTCTGCCCAATCCCAAGTTAGAGAGCAATCAGGACCGCCGGCATTCCCACTCTGCTCCTTATTGGCTTGGCCCGCAGCAGAGCCACCCTGGAGCAGCTCTGAGGACCCACGGGTACATCACTGCAAGGAACCAGCCCTGCAGGGCAGGGGCTTTGGTGCTGCTGGAGCAGGACGTTGGCGAAGGAAAGCTGAGAGACCTCAGGGAGAAGTCCAAGGTAAGGACAGCCCTGCTGCACGCCACGGCATGCCCTCCGACAGGCCAGGAAACCGTAACATGTTTTGGCTTTAACATTGCATGGGTGGCCAAGTGAGAAGCAGACAGACTCTGCTTTACCTGTTCCAGAGCTCATTTTCCACACATCGCTGATCAAAGATATTCCTTTGGGCCTCCTCCACCAGGAACATCACCACGGCACTGGAAGAGACGTGCAGGGCACCATTAACCCAGAGATCACACACCAGGCTCACCCATCACTGATCTCTGCGGTCCAGGCTTCCTGCACGGCTCCTTGTGAGCCTCCTGCAGTTCTGTGGCCTGGCACAGAGAGCAGGACCGGCCCTGCGTCACCACCACGTGCTGGGCACGTGCACGAAGGGAAAGGCAGGAGGAGGCTGGGCTCTATCAGCTGTAAACTAAGTATGTGCAGCCCCAGGAGCTGGCAGCACTCACCTCGGCGAGCCGTAGAGCTCCCAGGCCTTGGCGATGCCCATGGCCAGTCCACGGGCAGGGTTATTGGGCAGCAACCTCGCCGCCTCCTCAGGCTTCCCCAGCACTCTGAGCACCCGCCTGCGGGACAGGAGCGGCTCCAGACCTGGCCCCAGGCACCACGGGGCTGGGCTGGGGCACAGGGGGGTTGCAGCTGCTCCCTACCCATGCACGGCAGCGGTGCGGGAGGCGAGGCCACCGAAGCTGGCGGCGATGGTGTTGATCTCAATCTGCTTCAGCGCCGGCGGGCTGGCTGCCCCGCAGTCAAACATGTAGTCAGAGCGGTTGATGCCTAAAAACACAGACTGAGACGGAGGGGAGGGAACACAAATCAGAACTTGTGGGTTATAATAAAGCTATCTACTAAGACAGAGGAAAGGGAAAGCATTACGGTTATGACTATATATAACGTATATAACAAGTAATGTGTAAGCAATTCCTCACCACCCCCCGCCTGATGCCCGGCTAGCCCCCAGCACATGAATAGAGAGTGAAATGGAGTCCCACTCCCTTGAAAACTCCTCCCACATGATGTCATATAGCATGGGATATCCTGGCCAGTTGAAGTCAGCTGTCCTTATTCTGTTCCCTCCCAGCTCCTTGGGCCCTTCACTGCAAACGGCCTTGGCTCTGTACAACACTACTTAGCAGCAACCCCAAACGTGGTTGGGGGGCTCCATGCACCTCTGTCCAACTGCACCCACAGAGGGCTGGGGCCTGCTGTGGTCCCACCCACCCTGCCCCTGCTGCCTTCCACCCTCCCTGCTGCAGCCTACCTGTGCCAGCCCTTCCTCCAGAACCTGCCGGTGGATCCTGAAGAGCCGTGCCGTGAAGTCGTCCACCTTGATGGTGCTGGAGGGAGAGCAGGACTGGGTCAGTCCCCTTGCAGCACTACAGAGGAACTAGAGAATCCCTGCTGGGAATATTCCTAGTGCTGCACGTGGGGCTGTGGCCAGGCCAAGCCCTGTGCCCTGCAAGGAGCACAGGGCCCAATGCAGGCTTAGATGGCTCAGCACAGAGCACCACTGTGCTCAGGGGACGTGAGGCAGAGACAACACAGAGCAAAAGCAAAGGAACACGGCAGAGTCCTGCAGATACAGGGAAGGAGCATCCCCGTGCCTGCACACACAGCTCAGGGGCTGCACCAGATGCCCTCCCTGCTGGGCTCCGAGTCTTGTGTGCCGTGGTGCTGAGCACTTCACAGAATCATAGAACCATTAAAGTTAGAGGTGTTGTCTAAGATCACCCACTCCAATCCCAACCCATTGCACCGTGCCCACTGCCCGCGTTCTTCAGTGCCACATCTCCACCTTACTCGAACACCTACAGGGACGGTGACTGCACCACCTCCAGTTTGTTCCAACGTGTAACTATTCCTTCTGAGAAGGAGTTTCTCCTAATATTCAACCTGAACTTCCCGTGACACAACGTAAGGCCAACCTAAGGCAACTTAAGGCTTCGGCAGCAATCAGCCAGCTGCCAACAAGTGCAAACAAGACCAAAGCAGGCTGCTACAGGCAGAACTCGAGGAAGCCTCCAGCTACTTGTATTCACAGCCCCAGTGCCAGCAAAAGGAGAAGCCGCAAGGCTCAGGTACTGGTGAGGCAGAAGTCACTGCAGGCAGCTAACTACTGTCCCAGGGAGACCTCAGACTGCAGAGACTTGATGGAAATGAACGTTAGGACAGAAAGTCAGCGAAGAAGAGAATTCCTGCAGAGGTGCCACGTGATTCCTACTTAACATTTAGGTTGGGTATTAGCAGAAATATCTCCTCTGAAAGAGTGCTCAGGCACTGGCACAGGCTGCCCAGGGAGGTGGTGGAGTCACTGTCCCTGGAGGCGTTCAAGAAACACGGAGATGTGGCACTGAGGGACGCGGTTTGGTGGGCACGGCGGGTTGATGGTGGGACTAGACGGCCTTTGAGGTGTTTACCAACCTTAACGATTCCCTTCTGTGATCCTGCATTTCACTAAATGCAACCTGCAACACGTTACCTGGCCAGGGTGCGCTCCAGGAACTCCTTGTCCCGGCTGATGGCATCCACCAGCAGGTTGAAGTCCCGCTGCACAGCGTAGGCTTGCTCGAACAGGGCGCGGGGCACAGCCGAGGGCAGCAGTGTGAAGGGCGCATAGCTCACCACCTGCAGGGGCACAGCAGCAGTGCCTTAGTGCGGGGCTGTGCAACTCCGGGGGGGATAGAGAGGGCAAGACTTACCTCGGAGGCATTGGGCTCGACATCGGTACGCATCAGCACGCCCTCCAGCAGCGCCGTGTCCACCGCCACCACTGCTGCCTGCCTCAGGGCTGCCTCATCCCGCAGCACCACGTCCCAGGGCCCTGCCATGCTGCGGCACTGCAGGGTCACCCACGGCCCCCGAGCAGCCCCGGCTGGGGATGAGGAGTGGCAGCACCCGCCCTGGCCCCACTGGTGGTGCCCAGCACCCCACGGCTCCCCATGGACCCCATGCCCCCCCCCGGGAAGCCCCCTGCACCCCATAATTCGCTGAACTCCATAACCTGCTGCATCCAGCCCCCTATAGCTCCCCTGCAACCCATGGCCCCCCTGTTGCCTACAGCCCTTCTGCACTCTACGGACACCCCACATCCCACTCCCCTCCTGCATTTCATGTCCCCTCAGTCCCCCACAGCCCCTCTGCACCCCATGGCTCGCGAATCCCTCACAGCCTCCTGTGCCCCACAGCCCCCTATAGCCCCCCGATAACTAACAGCCCCCCGGCATCCCACAGCCCACCAGAACCCTCCAGACCCCTGAACCCCACAGCATTCCAGTTCCCCCTTGCACACCATACCCCCATGCACCCCTTAGCACTCCAGCCCTGCACCCCGCACCCCCCATTGCCCCCCGCAGCCCGCACGCCGCGCACCTCAACCCCTACCTGCTTCCTGCGCTCCCGGGCTGCCCCGCCCTCTTCACGGCGATTGGACAATAGCCTGGCCCCGCCCCCTCAAAGCCGGCCGATTGGCAGCGCAGCTGACCTATCAGCGTGGAACAAAGCGGCCAACGAGAAGGGAGGGGGAAGGTGGGGCTTAGAGCGCGCATGCGTGCTTGGCACAGGCGGCGGGGCAGCGTGTTAGGGCCCGGTTGGCAGAGGGCTTTGAGTGTGTGTGTTGTGCGGGTATACGATGCATATAGGACGTGCTGGGTGTAGGATGCGTGGCTGTAGGACACATGGGGTGTAGGACGCATTGGGTTTAAGGTGCGTTGTGTGTAGGATGCATTGGGTATAGGGCATGCTGGGTGTAGGCCGCGTTGGGGGTAGGGTGCATTGGGTGTAGGCCGCCTTGGATGTGAGATGTGTTGGGCATAAGATGCACGGGGTGCAGGACACGCTGGGTGTCGGGCACGTTGGGGTCTCAGTGCAGCCAGCCTGACCACCAGCAGGCTGGGTGCTGTGTGGATGCGCACAGACCCTCCTGCCAGCCCACTGAACAAGACCTAGTGGTGTCTTAAGGAGCCTCCTCATCCCTTTTCTGCACTCAAAACTCCTACTTTTTCCTCTCTCTGCTGTCCCTTTGATCAGGAGTAGTGGATTCATGCCGTAATTAACATCAGTCCAGGCGTGGCTGCTGGTCCAGCCTCGTCTTGCTCGGAGCTGCCCTGTGCAGGGAGGCAGCGGGGGATGGAGTCCTGCAACCTGGGTGACAGTGCAGAAGGACAGGGTGCACTCAGGCAGTTGCATTGCCCTCTCAGTTCTCACTCCTGGCAAGGCCCAGAGTCTGCTCCGCGCCCTGCTTGCTGCGAGAGTAGAGGAAGGACACAACAGGCTGGAGTTCCTAATCAAAGCATTGTGAAATGCAGTCCAATTTCACTTCAGGGGAGCTGGGGAAGGTGCTGCCCTATCCTCGCGGCACCCAGAATGAATGCAGCCTGCTCAGGCTGGGAAGGCTCTTTTTGTAGGGAGCTCTGCCTCGCCTTTTCTTCCCTTTTCCAAATTCAGTCTGGTGAATGAGATCTTTTCTAAGTAACCGAGGGCACATGTGGGACAGGTTGCCCAGAGAGGTTGTGGATGCCCCATCTCTGGAGGCATGCAAAGCCAGTTTGGGTGGGATCCTGGGCAGCCTGATCTAGTGGTTGGCAACGCTGCCCATGGCAGGGGGGCTGGAACTAGATGATCTTTAAGGTCTGCTCCAAGCTAAGCCATTCTATGATTCTATGAACAGTACATGCAGATAGCCCATAATCTCTGCTGCAGCATGAGGGAGCCGCAATGCAGCTCGGAGAAGGTTAAATGATAAAAAAATATGGCAGACATGGTAAGTATTTGGCATGTTCCATGCAACAAAAGATGAACAACAGCAACTGGGACATTATCTTTATTTGCTAAAAATAGAGTCCTTCAAAGTTTAAAAGAAAAGCACTTTATGCTTGTAAACCTCTCCTCTGGCTGTATCAGAGCCTTCCCAGATGAGCTTTGTGGCTTTGGGGTGCCACGTCTGCTCTCAAAGGCCGTCCAGGGCTCAGACAAGTGAAACTCAACACAAATCAGCTTCAGCAAGGAGGGAATAAATGGCTCCGAGCCAGCGCTACTTTTCTTATTCCCCTCAGGGAGGGTCCATCCTCAGCAGCCCCATACCAAGCCTGTGATGCCTGCACTGTGCCCAGGTGCTTGGGGTGCAAGCACTGAGCACGCTGCAGGGTGGGCAGGGAGCGGGTGGCTGTGAGCCAGCTGTGCTGTCGAGGTATGCGGGCATTCGATACGATGCAGCTGCCAGTGTTCGCCCAGCTGGTGCCTTCCGAGCAGTGCTCGTCCTCTGCGCTCGCTTCCCCTGGTACCCTGTTAAAAAAAAAAAAAAAATCCCTTCATTCTGCTTTGCTGCAGTTCCAGCTGCAGAGAAACCAACTCATGGGGGTTTGGCCAACGCTGTTGTATCTTGAGATGTTTGTATGCCGGTGCTGAAAAACGTTTTGCAATAGAGTAGCAAGAGAGCCACTGGTTTGACCCTGCAAGCGGAGAGGATGATGTGATGTTCCACAGCAGCTAAATAGAGGCAGAACAATAGGGCTATTTTTGTGGATGGAGCTCGCAGGGCTCCCCAGGGAGCCCAGCCCCCTCACTGGCCCATCCTGCTAGAGGAAAACAAGGCACAGCTCCTGCACCCCGGCTTCTCCATCATAGGAATACCAGCTTGAGCTAGGGCATGAAAGAAATCTATTGTCTCGGAGGCTGCATTTCAATGTGAAATGCTCTGCTAGGGCCAGCAATCTTAAACCCTCCACACGTGTGCCTATTGTTTGAAGTGCAGAACAATTGAGGGGTGCTCTCATGGGCTAAAGATAGCGAGGCAGCTGGTGCTGTCCTTTTCCCTGTAACTGAGAATAAAACAATGCCCAAGTATTGTCTGCATGACTGGAGCGATGACATTGGACTCTCTGCCAAGGGAGCATCTAAAAGATCAATGAAACCCAAGTTATTTATATACGAGTAGTGTCATTTCTTCCCCAAAGTAATTTCACTTCCTTAGCTCTTCCACCAGGCCTTTCTGTGCCATGGAGCAGCCATGGAGCAAGGTATAAATAGCACTGAGCTGGGCTGCGAGTGGATCTGGAAAACCAAACCATCACCTTCCACCTGAGGTTGGCAGTGCTGTCGCTTCCTGAAGTGGAGCACAAGCTCCGGGATGAAGATGTGTGCACATGCCTCCCAGCTGCCTGCCCTGGACCATGGCCATGGATGCTCATCCCCTTCTCCTTGGCTCGCCAGCCCCAGCAGCCACCGCACTGGCAACATATAACATTATAGAATAGAATCATGGAATCATCAAGGTTGGAAAAGACCACTAAGATCTAGTCTAACCGCCAGTCCACCACCACCATGCCCACTAAACCACATCCCCAGATGCCGCATCTATCTTCTTCTTGAAAACCTCCAGGGACAGTGACTCCACCACTTCCCTGGGCAGCCTGTGCCAATGTCTCACCACTCCTTCTTAGTGGACAGATCCTGCAACACCAGGATCTGCTCCCTGGGATGCTTTCTGGGAGGATTATTTCACTCAGCAGCCAACAAACAGGTGACAGTTCAGGCTGTGTCCAGCTCTGCTGCTGCACCAGGTTGCTCAGGGTAGCCCCACAGCCCAAAAGGCCACGGGACAGGATCTTTCCTGGTCCCAGGGGACTTGTAAGGGAAAGCTGCTTTCTGGAAGCTGCTGTCCTACCAGAGTGCATGAAGATTGGAAACCTGGAATTGGGCATACACACCAATCTGGAGAATTAAAAGCTCAGCTTGGATCCCAGGATGGAGCAGGGTGCACCAACTGTGGGGGACAGCAGCAGCCCCTCAAAGTGCTGTGGATACTGCGCAAAAGCTGGGAGGTGCCACCAGACATTGCTAGGACTTCTGTCACTCAGCCAAGATGCTGTGGGTGTGTGTCCTCAAGGACAGGTCAGGGTCTGCTTTGCAGCCTGGAGTGAGCCACTTTTTTGCTGTGACCATCTGATGGACCACAGTGATGTAGGAAGGTCTGCCACAATGTGGGGACATGCAGGAATATTGCTCCCTTCCAGATGGCAGCCAGTCTTGAGGAAGAGCCAAGCCTACCAGGTCCCATGAAAAGCTCCCATGGTGGTTGCCAGTCTGTCATGAACAATTGTCCCTTGTCATAAGATGAGCTGAGTTTGATAAGCATGAGGCTTGCTGACCAAACACAGTAAGGGGGGAAAGAGCCAAGCAGTGTCTATGCACGCAGCAAACAGAAAACGGCTGATGGACTAGGAGAGCAGAGCCACAGCCTGTGCCAAGCCAAGGGTCAGGTCCTACATGCAGCGGGTCCCAGCGCAGCATGCCCAATTCCATCAGCTATCTCCTCAGCACGGCTCTGATGGAGCTTCCCACAGAGCAACGAGGATGTGCGAGGAGTGGAGAGAGCAGGGGCTGAGCAGCTGGGTGCTGTGGGCTCAACATGCGTCCTGTCCCACACTGTGCAGAAATGTGTTGGAAATCATGACCGAGGCAGCTCTTGGACCTGATTTCCAAAGGCTGCTGAGTGCCAGGACCTGTCCTGGCAAGCCAGCTGCAGCTGAGGTGTTATTAAGTGTTCAAGTGAGTGGGGCAAGAGGCTCTTTTCTCTCATCTCTTTTTGAAATGCATAGCCAAAACCTCAAGCATCTTCACTGAAGTCAGCTCACACATTCCTGTGATGTTTGCAGTGTTCAGTACCACCCTTGCTGCTAAGCAGATGCTGGGTCTTTCAGTGGCCATCCATCTGGAGAAAAATGTCCCTAGAACCTCAGAGCAGGGAAAATCAAAGTGAACAAATGAAACTCTCCAATTCTCCCCATCTCCAGGTGATCTTGCTGTCTCTGTGCCTGAGTGGGACCTTCCCAGAAACTTGCTTGCAAATTCTGGCCTCTGATTTATCATGTCATGTTTCTTCCAGGTACGTTCTCAGTCCTGATAGTCATTTTGGATATTCATTTCTTGCATGCACTAGAAGCACAGTGCCCAGAGGCTCCAGTGTGCCCTTGCTGCCCAAGCCTTTTGCCACAGCAAGCAGCAGCAACTTCACATGTTTTCCCAGAGGCTTTTTGGTGAAAAAGTGCTTTGCAGTGCAGGCATTTGCTTTGGAGGGAGCCTTGCAGCCACGGGTTCATGGGGCCAGCTGACTGGAGGGACACTGTTGGATGGCAGTGCTGGGCTGTCACCCCTGCCTGTGCGCAGACATTCCCGCTGGATGGAAATATGCCCGAAATAGCCCTTCTGCAGATTGTCTTTATCTAATCAGCCGCCTTCACACTCCTCTCCCCTGCATTTCAGGGAGCTGATAGCGGTGATATGTTAAGTGTGGAAACCTCTAGCAAATTGCCCAACACAAAGAGTAATTCTCCTTCCTGCCTCTTATCAGAGACTGCAAATGGGAAGCATTCCTCCCATGGGGTCAGGGAGCAGCAGGGGGATCCCCTGGGGGTGGCTGAGCCCCCCAGCACCCCATGGATCTCTGGGACCAGTGAGGAGCCGATCTGACTGCAAAACACTCAACAGTTGGGTGCTGGTGGTGTCCCAGCCCATGGGGAGAGGCTTATCCAGCCTTCAGGGGCACAGCTGAGGAGCCCCATCCTCATCTGTTGTCTGACAGGATGCCAACATGTCAAGCAGAGAGCTGCAGAAGGAAAAATGGGGGTTCCTCAATGGCTGGAGAGGTGCTCGCACTGCTGAGGATGGCTGTGGAGAGCTGTGGGCTGGCCAAGCAGGCTGATAGCCTAAAGCAAATCCTCTCCGCTCCAGCTGAAGCTGTGGGCTCCTCACTGTGCCCGTGGGGTTCCATGGGAGCTGCTGTCCCGCAGAGGATGCTGCTTTGCACCTGTCTGAGCAGGGCACAGCTCAGGCCTGGCCAGCAATGTGAGGATGAGCTTCCTACCACCCTGAAAACCACATCACAAAGGCCAGCTCTGAAAACACCCAAACCCACAGGAAGTGCATTTCAGCAGCTGCCAGAGTGACCATTCCACATTTCCCTTTCTACAGATCTGCTCAGCCTTTGATGGACCCTGCTGGAACATCTTCAAAGAGGGAGAGAAACTAGGGCGAACAGAAGGAACTGCAGAAGGAATCTCCAAAAATAAAATCTCTTTAAAGATAAGGCAGGGAGGGGGTGAGCAGAGCATGGGATGGTACGTGCCCTGAGAAGAATGTGCGAGGCCTGGGCAGCTGGTAGGCCTGGGCCGGGAGCTCGTCCCACTGCCGGGGCACTTGTGGCAAAGGTACCAAAGACCTTAGGCCCCTCCAGGGTGTGGGTGGAAACCCGACTCCGAGCCCAGGACAAAGCAGAAGACCACCAGGGTGACCTCAGAGGAACCTGTGGTCGACAAACGCCTGTTGCTCTTCCTGACATGGCAACGCTGCCATCTTGGCAAGGTTTAATGTCTCTGTGACACCGTGGCCAAGCAGGATCTCAGGGACGGATTTCCTCGATGGTTTCCCCAAGGGAGGTGCAGTAGTCCCAGCCATGGAGTCCAGCTCTGCACTAGCTGCTCCCAAATCCTGACAAAGTCATGGACTTCTGGCCACCAGCCTGGTGGAAGAGTGCCCACATGGGACACTGTGGTGGGGTTTGTAGGCTGCTTTACCCCAGTGGGCTCCGAGTCACCTTGTTTGCGCCAAACGTACATGCCTCAGGCACCAGCCTACAGACTCCTCTCAATTTCAGCTCATGGGGAAGACTGGTACCATGCAAAGCCCTTACATTACATTGTGCAGTCAGTGAAGGCAATACCAATCCCTCCCCTCTACTGGGGCTCAGGCCGCAGGGACAGGTCTGCAGTCCTCCTCCATCCCATGAGTTGATCAGGCTTCACTCCAGAGTCACTTTAGTGGGGTTGTTTGTCATTTCCATGTCTCCAGGACATGACCACAGGAGTGGGGAGCCAAGAGGCAGCTCAGCACTGATGTTCCCCCTGCTGAGGAAGGGGATAGCAAACAGCTGTCCCGAGCCAGATGCCGTTCCCATCACTTCTCTAGTGAGACTCACTTCCATCTTCAGAGACTACCTGCTTCCATGGTAGCAAGGTGGTTTGGTGGCCGGGACAGAGCACAGCTGTGCTGCAGAGGGGGCCAGCCACGATCTGGCTGCAAGGAGGCATGGGGACCTCCAGGGGGTAGTGCCAGTGCCAGCCAGGAGGGTAGGAACTGCTTGGGATGCCAGCAACTACATGGCTCTTCCTTGAGCCTGGCACAGAAATCCCTGACACAGATGCAGGGTTGTGCCGACCTCACCAGCTTCGAGAGTTCCTGGTGGTGCTGTCAGGACAGAGTTGTGCTTTGGGTGGTGATCGCTGCATTGTCCGTGGAGTCTTTGGGGCCAGCTGGGTAAAATGATATAGGGGAAACTCCACAGCCCACTGTACAGAGGGATTTTTAATCTGCCCTAGACAGGAACCAAGCTCCCTCATTGCGGTGAGCATGCCTTGGGAGCAGGATTTCGGGGTTTAGCGATGGGCAGAACCCACCCAGAATCAGTCCCTGGCAAAAACATTACATTTCACTTACCTATAACCAGAAAAGCGAAGTCGTGACTTTTGGTGCTAAATGGGAAGAGTCTGGTGTGGCTGGGTGAACCAGGCAAACCCTTGGGGAAGAAAGCAAGTGAGTAGGTAGCAGGGGCCAGCCCTGAGGCCCTTGCCCTGGTTCTCCACTCCTGGGTGGTTCAATGAGGAGCAACTGGACCAGCGCTGAGCCACAGCAGAGGTTCGGGTGTGCCAGGCAAAAAGCAAAGCTCTCAGTGCCGCTCTCCTTGCCGGAGGAGGATTGCTGAGCTGCACTGCCTGCAGGGACTGCAGTCCCTCTCTCTGCCTTTGTGCTCGCCTGACAATACAGGAGTAAAAATAACCAGGCTGCATTTGCAGGGAGATAAAAGCGAAGTTTGCCTTTTGTGTCTCTCTGGGCAGTGGGACAGCAGCACCAATGGAGTTGTGTGGACATGACACATGGGAATTTCTGACATATCTTTTCCCACTCTGACCTTGACAGACACAATAAAAAGGGGCTTTGCGGCACGCACACAGCCACTCAGTCCTATCACTAAGGTTAGTAAGAAAGAGCATGTCTGTGTGCGCGCTTCTCTTCCACTACTAACCCTCCTCACCTCCGCAGGGTGGATGTTTCTGCAGGATGGGGACTGACCGTGGGCACAGGGTGGGATGAACCGGAACCAAGAGCATTTTTCTACAGTTTGTGTGCTTTGCCAGCTTGCCAGCTAGCAGCACTGGTTTTGTTCCTGACAGTGGCGGCATTTCGGCGTCCTGCTGCGGGACATTGCGTTAGATGGATGTTAGAAAGCAGTGTTGTAAAAGTGCCTTTCCAAGCAGCTGTCAGCGCAGTCCTCTAGAATAGGTCTTCCAAGGGATAATGCCTCCGTTCCTGCTTTTATCATCCTGCAAAATTGCTCGGCAGCATGGACGTGGGTCTTTACAGAGGCTTTGTGTAGAGCACCAAGGCTCCAGCGGGTCTGTAGAGCTGGAATAGCTTTTAGCTGGCTTTGTCAAGAAGACGGGTGCCACTAACAACGTCCTGCCAAGCCCTAAACACAAGTGTTGATTTTGACACCAATGTGATATAGGGCTCGCACAGCAGGGCTGACAGCAGCAGAAGGGAAAGTGTTCAGTGACTGCGTTGTTATTACGGTTATTACTTGCTAGTATTGTTTTCTCTATCTTCTCTCACTCTCTAACATCAACAGCATGTTTGGTGACCGCACTTCTCTGCTAGCAGCCCAGCAGTGGTTGCCTTCTCTGTGCACTGACTTCTTGCCCCTTCCCTCCCTTCAGCGTTCAGGTGTCTTTCATTGTTCTTTTGCTGTTGGCAAGTCCTCCTCCAGACAGACAAGATGTCTATGCTGGACATGAGCGAGTTTGGGGAGGCTGCCGAATACCTCCGGAAAAGCTACACAGAGCAGCTGAAGCTTCAGACAATCCCATTTGATGGTAAGAACCAAGCCCTGGGAGAGCCCTTGGCCATGGCTCTCGGTGGAGATGTTCCCATCCCTTCCCTGGGGCTGCTCCCTGAGACACTGCAGGTGCTGCAGAATTGCCTCCAGCACCCAGAGAACAGGAGGATCTCAGAACATTTCTGAGTGTCCCCTTAGTGGCTGAGGAGTGGGAGGAAGTGGCCATCATCTCCTGTGACCCTGAGGGGCAGGAGGACTGGGGGAGATGGGCCGAGGGACTGGTGGTGGCAGAACCTCCTCCAGCTCTGCATCATTTTGGAGATGTGCAGAACTTACTCTGAGCCATCCTGCTCTGCCCCATGCCTTTCGACACAGCAAACCAGGGGAGTTTTGCTTCCTCTCGCCTTCCTTTTTTATTACAGTGTGTCTGCAAGCACATGGGAAACAGCAGGCTTCTTCCATACATTTGACTCAGGCAAACTAAACAGCTGCTAAACATGGAAAAAGCAAAGAAATCCTCACTCCTATGACCAAAAGTGTAGGAAGGAATAATCACTGTTCTTCCACATTATCAGACTGCATTCACATGGCATTCAGCTGACAATTTTAAATAGTTTCTTACATGTCAATGTGTCCTTCCCTTCCCTTCCTTTCCCTCCATTCCCTTTTTTCTCTCTATGCTTTTCCCTTCCTTTTTTCTCTGTCCCTTCCTTTCTCCCTTATTTTCTTTTCTCTTTCCTTCTTCTATCCTTTCCCTTCTTTTCCCTTCCTTCCCTGCCCCCTCCCCAGGAAAGAAGCGTGCTTGGATCCCCGATGAGAAAGAAGCTTACATTGAAGTGGAAATCAAAGAAAGCACCGGTGGCAAAGTCACTGTGGAAACTAAAGATAAGCAAGTAAGCAAAATACCTTTCCTTTTCCAAGGGCCTGCAAGTATGTGTGGAGGGGGGCTACGCGTGACAAGATCACGTCTGAACCTAGCCAAGCTCTCCCTGAGAACCCATCCCCGCTCAGCAGTCAGTTGTCCCCCGAGGGCTGCCCATGGGTTTTGTCACTGCGCAGTGTGTCAGCACACTGTAGGCCAAGTACTTCCCGTGCATGCCAGCCGGTCAGCATCCCCCACCAAATGTTTGCTTTCAAACCCTTTGCACCGGGCCAGGCGGGTGAAGGGGACAGCGGTCAGCGCCAGCACAGCCCGTTGCAATGCTGAGCCATTGCCTTGCTAACCTTGGAGGTAAAAACCGGAGGTAAGGAGACAGGTCTTGCTTGTTTTAACCTGGATTTGCAGCAGATTAAGTGGTGCTGGTTGGGGAACAGACAAAGAACAGGCAAAGAACAACATCCATTACAAATAGCTGCGAATGAGCTTAATTAATATCTCCTTCTCGGCTATGGGAAGTGCATGGCAACACTGCTGCCACGCAGAGACTTTCACTGGCATAAAACAGGGGAAAAGAACCAGGTGCTGAGCTGGCAGTAACTGGTAGATGTGGTTGTGTTTGTTTCTCAGCTAGATTTCACGGCACCAAGAATTGCTCGTGCCTGCCTAACTTAACTGTATCTAATTGCCTTTGAAATGTGCCAAGAGGTGATGTGAAGAGGTTTTTGTCAGAAATTGGAGAAAAAGAAATTAAAAAAATTCTTCCTATGAAAGATAACTTACTATGGAGGGGAGCATCAATTTGAAATCTTACTTTGCTGTTCTAAATGCTTTGGTTCAAGATCTTCAGATTCCGCAAACAAAGCAGTTTCTAAACCCTCTTGAAACTGTTTTTGTTAAAATTTGTCATGGATTTTCAAAATCTGGAGCCGTACCTGCTGCCTCGGGATGTCACTTCCAACAGAAACAGTTTCAAGAGACAAACCCCGCTCTTCTTCCATCTATTTCCCTTCTTTTATCATCTAACACCTTTTAACACCCCGTGCTTAATACTCACCTATTAAAAAAAAAAAAAAATCCCGGAAAGATTTTCTTTCAGATGCATTAACAAGCCCATTTGCTAAATCCAGGTCCTTGCATCCAGATATGTAAGGTGATAGTTCCCCAAGGCTGGGATTTGCAGGATTAAATGGATCCAGCTAGAAGTGGTGGGGCACGCACTTCAGCTGTTTGCCCAAATAACCAGAGACCTCTTTGGTGGGACAAGGGGTGCTGAGCATACATAGGGGCTGTGCCTGTTCCCCTGTCCTGCGGGTGGCACCCCCAGGAGGGCAGAAGGACCCCATGGGGCAGAGGTGGCACCTGCAGGGGAATGTCCCCACAGTGGAGCTGGGAAGATGTAGGGCTGGAGGCTGCCCTGGGGCCAAGCCCAATCCCGCCATGTCACTCCGGCAGACTCGGGTGGTGAAGGAGGATGAGCTGCAGCCCATGAACCCCCCCAAGTTCGACATGATCGAAGACATGGCCATGCTGACACATCTCAACGAGGCCTCCGTGCTCTACAACCTCAGGCGCCGCTACTCCCACTGGATGATCTACGTAAGCTGCTGCCGCTGGGGTGTCCCTGCCTCCCTCCCCCCCGCCATGAGGGGGACGGCTGCCGGGGCTCCCCGTCACCTCAGCCACCCCGTTCCCACCCGCAGACCTACTCGGGGCTCTTCTGCGTCACCATCAACCCCTACAAATGGCTGCCCGTCTACACCGCGCCTGTGGTGGCGGCCTACAAGGGGAAGCGGCGCTCCGAGGCACCCCCGCACATCTACTCCATCGCCGACAACGCCTACAACGACATGCTGCGCAGTAAGGGCGGGGGCCATGGCGGCGTGAGGGGGCACTGCTGCCAGCAATGGCGGAGGGGTGGGGGGCAGTCCCCACTGACCGCTGCCTCCTTCCCTTGCAGACCGCGAGAACCAGTCCATGCTCATCACGTAAGTCTCTCCCCGCACCTCCCGCCTTCGTTTTGCCCCCCACCGCCATCTTGCTCCCCTCATCCCACCCCGGTGGTTGTCAGCCTGTCCCACGCCAGGTGACAACGCCAGGCCCCCCCAGCAGCACCCATCCCTGTGCCATGGATGGTGGCTGAGGCCAGAAGGAAATGGCAGCAGCAGCGGGTGGAGGGGCAGCGGGCGACGTGGGAGGGTGTAGGCCAGGTTGATTTCAAGTGACATATAGATAAGGGCTATATAAAGGACTCGAAAGGACCCCAGGCTTCTGCCAGGAGCCACGGACATTTTTAGCAGCGGCCATAGCCTAATTAGGTAATGCAGGGGCTGAGGAGAGATGCTTGGCTCTGGTCCTGCGTGCTGTGCTCCCCTGCTCCCCCCTCTCTTTGTCATCTGGGATTACAATAGGGAGCAGCTATCTATAGGGATGAGCTCACCGGGGCCTTCACAGCCGGCGAGCCACCCAAGCCCCTTGCTCGCCTGGCCCTATGTGGGCACAACTTGGGCAGGATCGGCCATGTCGTGCCACCCTGGCCATCTCCGAGCAGCCATCCAAGCGGGGTGTGCTGAAACCAGCCAGCGCTCGGCTAGCGCTGAATCCCGGACAGCTGAAGCCCTGGGGCAGGGCTGTGTGCCCACCAGCACAAAGCTCAGCACCGCCTCGGTGTCTGCTGGCACCTCCCGACAGCCGTGTGCGGCCCCATAGCAGAGGGGCTGTGACGGCAGGCTTACTTCTGAGGACGCGGTGCAGGGTTTTGCTCCTTTCCGCAGCACATTTGCCCTCCCCTTGAAAACTGCTGCCCAGGATGGCAGGGTGATCGCCCCATCCCTCCCTCACACTTTGCTTACCCTACCTAGCACGATGAGTGGGGTGGCTGGGCAACGCCGGCAGGTTCGCAGGGTCTCTGTTTGAAGTTTTGCCTGTTCTTTGCCTCATATCCTTGATCTGTGTATTTCTGTTACTCTAAGCGGAGAATCTGGTGCTGGTAAGACTGTAAACACCAAGCGGGTCATTCAGTACTTTGCCATTGTCGCAGCCTTGGGCGACACACCGGGCAAGAAAGTAGTAAGCCCTTCTTTTGAAAGAAATTCTTGCTGTTTTCTTCCTTTCTTTTTTCTTTTCCTTTTTTTTTTTCTTTTTTTCCTCTTTCCCCCTTCCCCCAATCTTCTTTTTACTTTTTTTTTTTTTTTCCTTCTTCTCCCAACTTTTTGCATTTGGAAACGTGTTTTGGTCTGACCCGCCCAGGGCTTGGCTTTTCCCTGACTTTTGAACAAGCAAGGCTTGAAACTATCTTGCTCAAGGGGGAATGGATTTTTTTAAGTGGCTGCTCAGACTGAGCAGTCTGGAAGAGGCACTTCAGATGCCCTCTTTATCTTCTCTTCTTTCTTCAACACCCCACAGATCTTCTTAAGGAACTCTAAAGAAATGGAGTAAACCTGCCATTTCCCCCCTTGTCTCTTTTAAGCCTTGCTTTTCGTCCTTTTCTCCTTTTTTTTTTTTTCCTCTTTTGTTGATTTTGACCCTTTTCTACCTTGTGCTTTTCTTGCTCTTGTTTTGATTCTTTGGTGCTGGTTATTTTTGAGCTGCTCTTGCAATTGCTTATTTCCTCTTGATACATTGAGGCTCCAGCCTGCTTTCCCCTTATAGAAGCAAACTGGCTGCTTTAGGTATCAGACAAACAATACTTCAATATTTTCCTTACTCTTACTTGGTTTGGATTTAACTGTTCTTGCTTTTTGATGCATTTCTTCATTTTCTTGAGCTAATCTATTTAACAACTTTTTGGCATACCTTAAAAAGTTTAATCCTCCCATTTTTTCTTGGGCCGTTTTTGGCACTAAGTGGCCGTGTCGTGCTTTTCTGACCATGCTTCTTGTGGTTCTTGCCTGGCTTTTCTGGATTTCTAAAGACAATTTTCTTTCCTTTCTCTAGGCAGCTCTTGCCACTAAAACTGGGGTAAGTGTTACAGACTCTCAATCTTTAATGCTGAGGACAGGGTTCTGCTGCACTGGAGCTATGGCAGGGTGATAGGGAATGCCAGTGCCACCAGTCTTGGCTCAGCCATTTTAGCAGCTGAGAGGCATGCCCCTGACTCCCAGCTCCTCTTTTGGAGCGCTGAGGGCCTGCATTTAGCTTATATGCATGGCCAGCTGCATTTGTGCCCTTTTGGGTGGGAGATGCTCATTAATATGTGAAGCTCAGCCCATTCAGGAAAACTGTTACTAAAAGCCAAACAGTTGGAGGGCTGTGTGTGTGGGTCTCAGGGTGGCCCATGGGCAGGCAAGGCAATTTTAGATTGGGCTAAACTTAAAGAGAACAGATCAAAGGATATCTAAGGGAAAAAAAAATGCAGTTTGCTACTAAAAGCCATGATTCACAGCTGCTCCATCTCTCTTGCCCTTTACATGCCCAGAGCTGCAGAGGCAGGGCTGGTACTCAGCAGCAGAGCACTGGGAGCTGTCACGGTGTCAGGGTGTGGGCACTGAAAGGCTCTCTTGTGGAAAATGCCGCTGTTGTCAGACTCCACTGTCCTTTGTGTGGTTTGGCACAAGTCTCTTGCTTCTCTCTTCTAATTCTTGTCCTGCTTTGCCTGTGTTAGGTGGTGGCTGTCTCTGTCTCTTTGAACTACGTGTATGAAACGTACTATGAACTGTGTGTAAGAAGCATGGTTATGGAGCCGTTAATCTTGAGGTTTGCTCCAAAGAGATCCAGGGAGGTCAGCAGATCATGCCAGCTGGGAACCATAATGTGTCCCTGTCACACTGTGGCCCTGCTGTGCATTTGGTTGATGTAGGGAGCTAAGCCTCTTTTCTGGATCTCTTCCTTCACAATGTGTTGCCACTTGAAGTGTCCAGGACCCTGGTTTGGTGGAAGTGCCTTGCAGTCGGTCTGAAATTCTTCAAACTGTTATGACATCATGTGCTTGCTCTTGGTTTGCATACTGTAGCAGCCTAGGAAGGGAGCGAAGGACTTCTGGGTGCAGTTTGGGCAAGGGGAATCCCAGAGAGAGCATTGCTGCAAAATCCAGCTCTGCTGACCCCAAACCCAGCTGCATCCCCTCATGAGACAAAACGAGACCTCAGGAACAGCAGGCTCTGAAGACAGCTAACGAGCACAGCAGGCAGATGGGCACGGAGCCTCACGCTCCATTTCCCTGTGATGCTGGTGACAGATCCCCTCTGGGTGGGTGGGAGCTGATGCATTCCTTGGTTTTGTTTTCCAGGGCACCCTCGAAGATCAAATCATTGAGGCTAACCCAGCTATGGAAGCTTTTGGCAACGCCAAAACCATAAGAAATGACAACTCCTCACGTTTTGTAAGTGTTTTAGAAAGACATGGCTGATGTGCAGGATTTACGTCAGCTGAATGCATCACCCATGGCATTACTGCTTTTGTCTGGTGGGAGCATAAGGCACAGAAGTAGCTCTTCTTCCTAGGAGGGCTGGACTGCTGGTGCCAAGTATCTGCTGGCTAAATTGGTGCAGTAGATATTGTGTTAGTCAGAGTGAATTGCCCCTGTATCACAGCATGTGGCTGGAGAGAAGTCCCTTCCAGGACTAGCACTGACAGAGCCAGCAAACACAGCCCAGAGTGCTGAAACTTAAGTGTGCCCCTTCCAAGCAGCTGCACCCTTTTGTAAGCCCAGCCTGGGTCTGCATTGGGATGTGGAGCTGATTGACCACAGGTGGCTTTGATGTCTGTTCTTGTGCCTTGTGGGAGATGGAGAGGCTGTGGGGCTGAGATTGCCCAGCACCTGATGGCCAGGAGAATGTGGGTAGTCTCAGTAGATCCCTGCCCTGCAGGAGTGCTTAGCTTTCAGAGCAGGCCTGAGGACAGGGATTTATTTGCTGTGAGGGGAATTTCTGCTTACCCAGTGTTTCAAGCCCCAGGCAATACTCTCTGAGCCTCTGCACATTACAAGCCAGAGAACTTCACCCACTTACCTCTCACAGGGCACGGTATCTTGCCTGGCATCAGCAGAAACCTAAGAAGTGGGAAATTACCAGTGTGCTGTAGCTATATGAGTTTACTAGGAGCTGCCCAGAGTTGTGCCTGTGTAGACAAGCCCGGTGCTTACCTCCCTGTTAATGTTTTCAGGGCAAGTTCATCCGCATCCATTTTGGCCCCTCAGGGAAGCTGGCTTCTGCAGACATCGACATCTGTGAGTAACACGTGCCAGCTGCAGGGGGGTGGATTTCTTTCTCACTATTTCTGCTGATGCTGGGTCAGCTCCAGGAAAAAGCAAGCCCTCTTCTAACCTCTCTGCCCTGTTTGTTTCTAGATCTTCTGGAAAAATCAAGAGTGATTTTCCAGCAACCCAAAGAGCGAAGCTACCACATCTACTACCAGATCCTCTCTGGGAAGAAACCAGAGCTGCAAGGTAAGGCAGCCAAAACTACAGCATAGCTTTTACAGTGTGACAGCTTGAAAATAGACAGAAAGAGCTCTGTTTTGGGTGTCAGGGTCCTGCTCTCCATAAGGGCTGAGCAAACCTAGCTCACCATACAGGTCTGGCCCATAAGTAACTGTGCAGGATTTTAGGATTTTCAGATAATTCAGGGTGGAGAAGCCAGTCACTTTAGTCTGAAAACTATAAGCCTGTCTACAGCTGTCTGGGAGCAGGATAGTGGTCATTAAGTCCGTCTGCAGGGTGGGAGTGCACCTTGCTAAGCTGCCCCACACAGAAACTCCTTGTTGTGTGGCTCTGTGCTGACTTCAGCACGTGCAGGTGGGATATCTACTCATTTTGGGATAGGGGAAAGTGTTTTGCAGCCTGCTCTGAGCTCCTTCTGCCACCTCAGTGGGATGACCTTCTTTTCAGGTGAGCTTGCAAGCAGCTGCACAGCTTGCTTGCTGCAGTGACCCAGGTATAGACATATCCTAAATGTGCTCCCCAGCACAGTCCCTGCTGACCCTGAATTTGCCCTGGAGGCACTCTTGTGCTCAGGGCAGCCCTGCCCTCCAGGTGCCAGATTGCACGGAGTGCTCAGGAAACCTTCCACGCTGCAGAAAGATGGGTGGCATGATGCCATGGGGGGGGTCAGCCACTTGGCTGCAGGCTCTCGAGCCCTCTGCTGGCTCCAGAACAATACCTTATTAGGCAGGTTTGGATTGCTGCTCTGCGCAGTAATCTTATCTGGTGGTCACAAGGACATGGATGGCCACTTCTAAATCAGTCTGCAACAAAGCCATCTCCCAAGATAGCAAGCAGGAGGAACATCACAGAGAGGTGGACCCATGGGAGGGCCTGCCTGGGGTTGTAGAGATTGTCCTGCTGCTTGGTGCCATCTAGTTGAGGCCAGTGTGGCCTTACCTCTTTGTCTGTGTCCAGTGTTGCCCCTTTTGCACCAGCTTTGTCATTCTGGCCTCACTGCCTACGTGTCATCCCACAACAGATATGCTGCTGCTCTCCCTCAACCCCTACGACTACCACTTCTGCTCTCAGGGCGTAACAACTGTGGACAACTTGGATGACGGCGAGGAGCTCATGGCGACAGATGTACGTGGACTTCCTTCATGCCACAGAGGCAGAAGGGGGACCTGGGGGAAGGCATGGGTGTCTTGGGGGAGCTGGACTCGCGTTCAGATTCCCATGGAGCTGGATTCCTCAGCCAGGTGTTCACCAGCTAGAGCACCCTGTCCCACTCAGCCCTGGAATAGGGAAAGCACCTTGGGAGTCAGTGGGAGCACCCACCCTCACCTCAGAGTGTTGATTTAGTTCTGTCTATGCTTTGTCTCTCCTCAGCATGCCATGGACATCTTGGGCTTCAGCAATGATGAGAAATACGGCTCCTATAAAATAGTGGGCGCTATCATGCACTTTGGCAACATGAAGTTCAAGCAAAAGCAGCGGGAAGAGCAGGCAGAGGCTGACGGCACTGAAAGTGAGTTTTAAGCTGTGCTGCCAGATTCACCCAACCTGAGCTGGGCATCCAAACTCCTCTGTGGGCAGGCTGTGATAACAGCCCTGGCCTGGTCTGTGAACGTCAGTGACTGTGATCCCAAGTAGCCATGGCCTCCGGGCCTGCTCTGGGTACGCAGAGGAATGATTAACTGGAGGCAGGCCTTGTTGTGTTAACACTCGTGATGGAAGAGTTCTTCTTTGTGAGGAATGTCAAGACAGGGTTCAGCTGCTACATGGTGATTAAAAAAGATTGTGGTCTAGTACAAATTATTTCCTACAGAGGTGATTTTTCTTGCTACAATCTACTGTAAAGAGTCTATGAAAGAAAAATCACCTTATCACTCCAGATTTACTGCATGAGAATCCAAGGTCCCACCCCTCCAAACTGTAACTTCTGAGGCAGGAGATCCAGCCTGTAAAAACAGGATAAGATATCCAAAATAGGAAATCACAATACAGCCTCTGGAGCAGACTCTGAAGCAGGTAGACAAAGCAGTATAGTTAGCGTTGATCAGCAGAGTAGCTAGTGATTTTTCTTTTCCGTGGGTTACTTTCTAGTTTCCTTATGTCTTGTTACTGTTTTACAGGTGCTGACAAAGCTGCCTACCTCATGGGGATCAGCTCAGCTGACCTCATCAAGGGGTTGCTCCATCCTCGTGTGAAAGTGGGCAATGAGTACGTGACCAAAGGTCAGAACGTGGAACAGGTGGGTGTGCCAGGACACAGGCTTCTATGCTCGCGCTGGTGTGTGACTCCTCTGCAGTCAGACCCTTTGTGTAATGTGACCTGCACAGGATGCCTGGTGCTTCAGTTTGGGAGGAGACCCTAGAGCACTATGACAAGAAGTATCCACAGTTACTGGCTCCTGGTAGTTGGGACAGTTGGTTTCAGGGCTGGCAGATAGTTTTGGATGTTAACCAAGGCTTGAGTTTCAATTCAGTATCTTTGAAATGTGTGTTGGATCATAGCCAGAAAAGGTTTGGTTTCTATGGATCTGCTTCAGACAGTCACAGTCCCATGAAAGGTTCAGTTCTGGACAGTAGAAATCTCATCTAAGTGATCTTGTGGGAGACTCTAATGCAGCAAAAATGCTCAGCATGTCACGGGTGTGTACTCAGACCTGGCCTGGGTGCTTCAAGCCAATTCTTAAGTAAGAGGACCTTAGAGACTGACTGGAGTCTTACCCAGAGGCAGTGAGGTGTAGGCTCCTGCCGTGCACATCTGAAAATATCACTTTGAGCTGAGTCTATTTCCCAAGACCTTGAAGGCTGTCTCGGTGCTCACCAGGCCTGGGGCACAGGAACATGCTTGTGAGCGTGTGTGAACTTAAATCAGTGAATGCTGTAACCACAAACCCCCTGAATCTGTCAGTCTCTCTCCTTTGTGCACTGAGAGGAGTGCTCTTCTTCTGCCTACTCCCTGCAAGAGCATTATGATGCAGGTGCTCACGACCTGCTCTCTGGTTTCCTTTGGCAGGTTGTCTATGCTGTGGGAGCCCTGGCTAAAGCCACTTACGATCGTATGTTCAAGTGGCTGGTGGCTCGGATCAACAAGACCCTGGACACCAAGCTGGCCAGGCAGTTCTTCATCGGAGTACTGGACATTGCAGGCTTCGAAATCTTTGATGTGAGTTCTGTTATCCCCCTGCGATGGGTTCGGGGAAATGTTGTAACGAGACAGCTAGGTGCCCTTCTGTCTAGCAGCTCTGTCTCTTCCAAGAAACTATTCCTCTTGATAGAAGGAGCTCTTGCCTGTTTTTATTTGTCTAAACTAAACAGGCAGCTCCACAACTGCTGTTCTAACATTGCTGTGGAGAAACCAGTGAGCTCCTGGCTACCTGTTCTGGTAGCAATGCAGTTGAGCCCAGCAGAGATTGTTCTTCTGCACCCAGACAAAGCAGAACATTGACTCTTCTCATCTCTGGAGCTCCACCTGCTGAAGCAGGTTGGTTTTGTTCTTGCAGTACAACAGCTTTGAGCAACTGTGCATCAACTTCACCAACGAGAAGTTGCAGCAGTTCTTCAACCACCACATGTTTGTCCTGGAGCAAGAAGAATACAAGAAGGAAGGCATCGAATGGGTCTTCATTGACTTTGGCCTGGACCTACAGGCTTGCATTGACCTGATTGAGAAGGTAAAGCATGAGCCAGGACACGGGATTGGTACTTCTGGTAGGCAGCTTGTTTGCGAAGACAGGAACAATGAGAGGTGCTCTGCTACCAGAAATAAAATTAGTCTCTCCCCAGTCAGCGGCAATGGGACAACTTTATTTTCCCCACATTTGTGTCTCAGAACCTTCAGCTCATTGACTGGACCTTTTTTTGACACAAATTTTGCCTTTGTAAAACGGGAAGTTCTGTTCCTACTCACCAGTGAACAACAAAACCTGGAGATAGGGGGGGAGAGTAGAATGGAGGAGACAGAATTTTTCCTCTAGAGAACGGTCGTCTCTGCCCCTTGTCATTGATTCTGAGCGCCTTGTATAAAATATTTCCACAATTTCATGGAGGAAACCACTCTTGTTTTTGGAGAGGAGCATACCTGTCAGGATACAGGACAGGACCACCCCTCTCCTGACAGTAGACTGAACCTGGGCAAGACCAATGCCTTGTAGGCCTGGGCAAGACCAATGTCTTGTAGGCCTGGCCAGTCCCACTCTCACTGGGTGGAAGAAGCAGCCCGGGTTACACCAGAGGACCAGGGAGGGTTTGCCCCATGGTAGATGTCTTGCACTATTTGCCTGAATGAGGACATGACCTTCCAGGTCAGGCCTTGCCTCACCTTGCCCAGTAACACGGAGAATCCCCCATTCTGCGATGGCACGTGGCAACAGAGAAATCAGATTTACTCATACCGCCTTTTCCCTGCAGCCACTGGGAATCCTGTCCATCCTCGAAGAGGAGTGCATGTTCCCAAAAGCCTCTGACATGTCGTTTAAAGCTAAGCTCTACGACAACCACCTTGGGAAGTCACCCAACTTCCAGAAACCCCGGCCGGATAAAAAGCGGAAATACGAGGCCCACTTTGAGCTGGTGCACTATGCTGGTGTGGTATGTCTCTGCCCACTCTTCTGCAGCACTCGCACTCCTCCTGCAGGGCTGAGCTTACCTTTGCCTTTCTCCTTTGCCCACAGGTGCCGTACAACATCATTGGGTGGCTGGACAAAAACAAGGACCCCCTGAATGAGACAGTGGTGGCCGTCTTTCAAAAATCGCAAAACAAGCTCCTGGCCTCCCTCTATGAGAACTATGTGGGCTCCAGCTCAGGTGAGGAACAACCTCTTCCTTCTTTGAGCTGTGCTTTGATCCCTTAACAGCAAAGCCTCATTGTACCCACACCCAGCTGTAGGTGGAGCGGCCCGGGCAGAGGGAAAACCCACATCAGCTCTTAAAACCTCTTAACCTGGGTGGGTACTCTGGGCATGCAGCACTAGCCTCGGGGCTTTAGGTGGCTGTGCAGAAGCAGGCTGAGCCTATGTGGGGCTGTAGAGCTGTCCCCTGGTGGTCCTGCAACAAGTGACCTAGAATATGTGAAGGGCTGACCTGTTGCCAAGAGGTGGGGTGCAGCACAGAGTTGGGTGCTGTAGGAGGAGTTTTTGTCAGGATAAGTCTGCAGGTGGGTGTTACTATCTCCGCTTTACAGAGAGCAGGGGCTGTGGGCATATCACTGAGATTTTCAGTGCAGGGGTGCTTGGAGGTGCTCTGATGTACTGATGTACTCAATCCATATTTCAACCCAACAGAGGAACCTCACAAACCAGGGTCCAAGGAGAAACGTAAGAAGGCAGCTTCCTTCCAAACAGTGTCCCAGCTACACAAGGTAAGAGCCAACCCTCACGCGTGGCCATGAGGGATTTGTGTTCAGAGCACCCCAGTACCAGTCCCTCTCCCCTTCCAAAACTCCAGGCTGTCTTACACATGAGCTCCTCAGTCTTGAAGGACCACAAGGGATCCAAAGAGTTGTCTTGGCTAGGCAAAAGCTCCTGACATCTACTACTCATCCCTGGGCAAACGTTGGCCTTGTGCCTGGAGGAGTCCCAGCCCTGTCCTTGTGAAGGACGTGAGGCTCCAGGCTGGGAGAGCCATGGCTCCCTTTGAGCTGGAGCTTGTGCTGCTCCTGCCCGCGTGATGCTTGTGCTGCCCTTCACCTTTGAGGGAGCGGCAGTTAAGACTTGTAGTGATGTTTAGATAATGTATTACATGAACATCACTTTAAGTCTGTGCTACTTCTCTCCTCATTCTTGTCGGCGGGAAGCACAGCCTTTGGGCAGAAGAAAATGGAGGAGGCTCTAACGGGTCTCTGAGCAGGCAGCTCTTTGCTCTCCTGTCCATGGAGAGCTATGTGACAGCTCAGGATAGCATGTGCCTCTGATCTCATGCTCACCACAGCAATTGTCCATCTCAGAGTTTAATCAACTGAAAAACAGCACAAAGGGGTGTCTGTCAACCCAAAGCTGAGGCCTGCTGTGACAGCCTTATGGTGGCAGGGTGTTCAAAGAGAGCCCTTCTGTCAGATCCACTGAGAGCTCTGGTAGCCAAGGAGAGGTTCCTGGGGGCAAGGTTCCTGAAAAACACCCTTTCAGGGGAGCATGTGGCATTCTTTCTTCTGGACAAGTCACAGTCCCTGGGAGGTGTCTGTGGTGAGAAGCTGTCCCATGGTAGGGCTTGCCAGAGCTGGTTTTGGACTGGCCAAGCCTCTAAGGTGGGAAAGGCAGCCTGGGGAGAAAAAAAAAACAACAAAAAAAAAAAAAACAAGGATGCAAATGCCTTTCCCACAAGAAAAGGCAGGACTAAGAGTCATCCCAGGATTCAGGACCTGTGAGGATGCTCTACTGTAGGGCCTTAATGCCAGAGGCTCACTTCCACTGTCCTGCTAGGGCACACTGGCCTCCAAGCAGGTAGATGTTCACAGAGCATCCCTCATGAACCAGACCCGACTCGAAGCCACTGGCAGGATGGAGAAGGCCCAGGCTGGCCTGGCAGGGCCCTCTGTCACAGCCAAAGGGCATGGGCAGCACTGTGGGGTACAGGGAAAACCCTATTGAGATAAGGGCTCGCATGCAGGTGGTATGGATGCCAGCACTGGATTTGCAGAGTGCTGAGGGCAGAGCTGGTGGATACCAGCAGAGCTATGTGCCAGAAGTGTGCTCAGTTTTGTGTTTCTGGCTCTTCCCTGTAGCAGAACTTTACTTACAAGTACTTGTGAGGCACCTGACTCCTGTCTGGTATAGCAAAACCAGCATGTGCCAGTTGGCACGTCTGCCCACCTTGTTTTCTCTGCTGTTGCACCCACCTTGGCAGAAGGCAGAGGTGCTGCTATGGTCAGCAGCGAGAGCAGTGAAGCAAGAGGAAATTCTCCCCCTCCTATGGGCAGTGGTGAGGGGGCAGTGTCTGCTCTCTCCCTGCCTGTGAGAGGAAGGAACTGGAGAGAAGCTCTGTGGGAGCAGAGACATCACCTCATGCCTCATCCCCCATGTCTGCCCTACAGGAGAATCTTAACAAGCTGATGACCAACCTGCGCTCCACTCAGCCCCACTTTGTTCGCTGCATCATCCCCAATGAGACAAAGACCCCAGGTATGCATGGACCAGGACAGCACTCTGGCAGCTCCTCCTGGCAGGGACTCCTGCCCCACTCCTGTACCCACCTGCTACCCAATCCTTTTCTCACAGCAGTTCTGCTGCTGCTGAGACCTGGCTTCATCCATGTGGAAACCACTGTGACCTTTGCCAGTCTCCTCTACTGCGGAAAAAGCTTTGCCAGGCTCCCAGCTGGGCTGTGTGCCGGCAGTTGGGCTGCCTTGCACTTTTCTGACATCAGTCATAGTTGACTCTTTCAGACTGACTTCCATCCTCCGGGGCCTGGGCTGCAGCACTAGTGCTCAGTATAGGCCTACAAAACAGCTTAACACCCATACTCCCAGAACAACCCCCCTAGGCTGTTTGCAGAGTTCAGGCCATGCTTCCCCCATCCTCTAGGGCTGAGTGTTTTCTCTGTCCCAACTCTCAATCCTAGGAGCCATGGATGCCTTCCTGGTGCTGCACCAGCTGCGGTGTAACGGTGTCCTTGAAGGTATCCGCATCTGCCGTAAGGGATTTCCCAACAGGATCCTCTACGCAGACTTCAAGCAGCGGTAACTCCCTCTTCTCCCCTCCCCAGCTGCCAACGTGTATTCTGGGGAAGCTAAACTCAGACTTGCTCCCCAGCTTGTGCAGGGTTGCTCTGAACCCCGTATGTCCAGTGTGTGCGCAGTTTAGGATAGCTATGCAGTTGTCTCCATGGTGCCAAACGTGGATTGTTTTGTGCCAGGCAGGATGAGACAGCAGGGCTACTGATATTTAAGGTGCTGAATGCAGGATTGATGCAGGTGATTGGTGGCAGGGCCCAGGACCTCTGATCCTGGTTCTGATTTCCTTCTGCTCTTGGGTTCCTAACCATTCCCCAGGTTGAGTCCATCCGCTCTGCTCGGCTTGGGCCTGAGCCAGGCAAGGTGAAGCCTGGAGGTCCTGGTCCATATGTGGCTTCAGCATGTGCTGTAGTGACGCGCTGCCAGGGGAACTGGCACAGCTTGGATCCAGGGACAATGATGGAGCCACCAACTCTGTGCCAAGGTTCTCTTGAATACCCTCCCTCTGCTTTGTGCTTGCAGCTACCGTATTCTGAACCCAGCAGCCATTCCAGATGACAAGTTTGTGGACAGCAGAAAGGCCACAGAGAAGCTGCTGAGCTCTCTGGAACTGGACCACTCCCAGTACAAGTTTGGTCATACCAAGGTGAGACCAGGCAACTGCCGATCCTTGGGAGGGAGACCTTGTGCTTCCCATTTCTCTGCAGCCCCAGCTAGCCGGCACTGCCCAGCCTGCTCTCTGTCTGACCACAGCTCTGCTGAAGCCTTGTGCTCTGCACAATGAATGTGGCCTCCCATGAGGCTGAGGAGGGCAAGGGAAAAGCGGGCTGGGAGGAAACAGGTCTGGGCACTGCTGCCTGAGCTCATACCACCCAGTGCAGCAACTAGTTCTACTGGGGATATGTGAGGATGGATGCAGGGCAAGGGGAGCTGGTGTTCAGCTGGTCCCCTGTCTACCGAGCCTGGGTGCGTGCCCATGCCCTGCTGCTCTGTATATCCCTGCTTTGGGCCACACTTAGAGCTCAGGCCTGTCTGATAGGTCATGTCACCCACGAACACTCTGTCCTCTTTATGTATGACTCTGTTCTCACACCTTTGCCTGCAGGTGTTTTTCAAGGCTGGTTTGCTGGGCATGCTGGAAGAGATGCGAGATGAACGTCTGGCCAAGATCCTGACCATGCTGCAGGCCAGAATCCGTGGGCACCTGATGCGCATTGAGTATCAGAAGATCATCAGCAGGAGGTAGAGTTGTGGGGGGGGAAAGTTTTGTGAGTGCTCCTTCTTTTTTCCTCTGCATTTCAGTGGGATCGGTTTGTAGGGCTTGCCCGTGGCTGGCACAGGATGGGCACATGTCCTGGTTTCAGCTGGGACAGAGTTGATTTTTCCTTCGTAGTGTCTGTTATCATGCTGTGTTTTGTTTTTAGGAAAAAAAATAATGTTGATAACACTGGTGTGTTAGTTGTTGCTGAGCAGTGCTGTACACAGCCAAGGGGGAGTGAGCAAATGACTGTGTGGTGCTGAGGTTAAACCACAGCAGCATGGTGGGGGTGGAGGCAGACCTACAGGGCCTGGCGTAGACTTGATGGGAAGAGTGAGTGTATCTGGGTTTGGTTTCCATTGGAAGGGTTCAGTGGATGCAGATGGAGGAGATCTGAGAGCCACACCACCCATCCCACCAGCGCCACTGCAGTGTGATCATCCGTGCAACAAACTGCCATTTGTCCTGCTGGTGGAGAATGGAGTCCGGTCTCTGCTGCAGTGAGAGTGCAAGGAGGGGAATCTACACCTGTAATGATCCCTGTGCTTATATCCCTCCAGGGAAGCCCTCTATACCATCCAGTGGAACATCCGAGCCTTCAATGCTGTTAAGAACTGGTCCTGGATGAAGCTGTTCTTCAAGATCAAGCCTTTGCTGAAGTCTGCTCAGACTGAGAAGGAAATGTCCACCTTGAAGGAGGAGTTCCAGAAGCTGAAGGAAGCTCTGGAGAAATCGGAGGCTAAGAGGAAGGAGCTGGAAGAGAAGCAGGTCTCCATGACCCAGGAGAAGAATGACCTGGCTCTCCAGCTGCAGGCAGTGAGTACCTCACCCTCCCCCTGGCAGCATAAAAGTAGCGCAGGGTCCATGGGTAGAGGGAGGAGCAGAGTGCTAGATCCCTTCTTCACACCCGTGCAGTTCTGAGACCCACTCATTGCCACAGGCCATTTGAAATGCTGTTAGGCATGTTTGAAAAGGTGTTAGACTCAGTGAAAACCTGAAGCTGTGTTACAGGCTTACTTTCTCAGGGCTGCTGTGGGAATTCATGGTTACCTGACTCTTGATCTCACATGGAGGTGGGAGCGATGGGAATGTTTGCTGTCCAAGATGTGGCTCATTTGTGGCAATTCTGTGCCAGGAAGTATCAGTTCAGTATTTCTTGCCTCTGGAAAGAGTTGGTTGCAGTTAGCTCTTTAGCTGTGGTCAGTGCTAGTTGTTGTCGCATGGAGCTCCTTTCATTACACCTGATCACTTTGGGTTTGCTGTGTGTCTTCCAGTCCTTGACTTTTGCCAGGACAGTGGGGCTGGTATGGTTCTGGGGCAGTGGATGAGCGCTGGCTTTCCTGCGTCTTTCTTAGGAGCAAGACAACCTGGCAGATGCAGAGGAACGCTGTGACCTGCTGATCAAGTCCAAGATCCAGCTGGAGGCCAAGGTGAAGGAGCTGACAGAGCGTCTGGAGGATGAGGAGGAGATGAACTCAGACCTCACTGCCAAGAAACGCAAGCTGGAGGATGAGTGTGCAGAGCTGAAGAAAGACATCGATGATCTAGAGATCACCCTGGCCAAGGTGGAAAAGGAGAAGCATGCCACAGAGAACAAGGTAACTGACCCCTCCTGCGGGGAATGACCTAATTGCCAAGAGATGTCAGTCATTGTAGGTAGGGGGACATAAGGGAGCAGTGCTAAGGTGTGGGAGTTGAGGCTGGACAGAGTGCAGAAAGGTATGGGAGAGAGTGAAACCCTCCAGTGTCCTGCCTCACTGGATGGGATTGGCGTGGGCAAATGATTCTGTGCAATAGCAAATGTTTGGGGGTTTTGACAAAAGCCAGCCAAGGGGGAAGGATCTGGCTGCTGCTGCGGTGCTGAGCTGCTGCTGGTCATGAATTTCTGCCTTTCATAGGCCAAGCTGCTGTATTAGCTTTGCATCACCTGTCTCTAAGATGATGGGTGTAATTTTTTACCTATCTGATCTAGGTTAAAAACCTGATTGAAGAGATGGCTGCTCTGGATGAAATTATTGCCAAGCTGACAAAAGAGAAGAAAGCACTGCAAGAGGCCCATCAGCAGGCCCTGGATGACTTGCAGGCTGAGGAAGATAAGGTCAACACGCTGACCAAAGCCAAGGTCAAACTGGAGCAGCAAGTGGATGATGTGAGTCATGGGCCAGTGACAGTGAAGTGAGAGAGGTTTGAGTCACACACCTCTGGGAGAGCCCGTGGGCTGCCACTGAGTGGGGTCTGGAAAGCGTGATGATTATCTGATTGCCATGCAATGTGGCCAGCTGGAGAGTAACCTCACTGACAAAAGAAGTGGCCCGGAGTACCCCCATGGAGAGCAGTCCTGGGCTGAGGGAAAGGAACAGCAGGCCAACTGGGAAACAGCTATGGCTCTCAGGGCTGGGTGAAGTTCCCAAGCAATGGGCAGGGGGAAGGTCAGGTTCTACAGAGGGTTCTTTCCCTCCCTAGCTTGTTGCCCTTTGTTCTCCAGCTGGAAAGCTCTCTTGAACAAGAAAAGAAAATCCGCATGGACCTGGAAAGAGCTAAAAGGAAGCTTGAAGGAGACCTGAAGCTGACACAGGAATCTGTGATGGATCTGGAGAATGACAAACAGCAATTGGAGGAGAAACTCAAAAAGTGAGTGTGTGATGTGTGCTGGGCTGTGTACTTAATCTGTCAGTGCCTGCTTCTGAACTCAGTAGACACATGCTCTTTGTGGGAGCTGTTGGGATGTGGCTTTGAGCACTGCTGGTGTGGTCAGTCCAAGCAAACTGAGGGTTTGGTTTTAATGGGCGCTGTGCAGAGATGCTGCAGGGGCTGCTCTCCTGAGGAGCTTCCCAGCTACACAGACTGACAGATAGGGAGCTATAGGACTTCCTTTGTACAAGCTTGTCTGGCAGGATTCTAATGCAGAGCTGAGATCTCAGCTACAAGCACGAACTTCATCACCTTGTCACTTACATCCCCAGCTCTAGCTGGGGAGCTGGAGAGCAGCACCTAGGGAACTCGCAGGTGAAATCTAAGAGCCAGGCCATCTGCCAGTTCGACCACTCCAAACCTCCCTCAGAGCAGCCCTTGTGCTGCTCTTCACTCTGTCAGGCACTTTCCTATGAGGGTTGCTTTGTTTTTCCTTTGATCCTGGATACTACAGTGCAGGGAACGCTTTTCCTCTGGCTTCAGGATGTGAAGGGACTCGGCTTGTCTAAGCAGGGGCTCTGCCTTCTTTCTGTTCAGGAAGGACTTTGAAATGAGTCAGCTGAACTCAAGGATTGAGGATCAGCAAGTGACCGAGGCCCAGCTGCAGAAGAAGATCAAGGAGCTCCAGGTATGGTGGGAAGTTTTGTTCTCATTGCCCAGTGGTCCAGTATTCCCATCAGATATGATGTGCTGGGGGCATCTGCACGGGTTGGCCCACTGTGGGGAACGGAGATGCTGGAACTTCAGCCGGTGCTTGGAGCATCTGCCCCAACCTGTCCCTTCTAGGCCCGTATTGAGGAGCTGGAGGAGGAGCTGGAGGCTGAGCGTGCCGCTCGAGCCAAGGTGGAGAAGCAGCGGGCGGAAGTGTCACGGGAGCTGGAGGAGCTGAGCGAGCGGCTGGAGGAGGCTGGCGGAGCGACGTCCGCGCAGCTGGAGATGAACAAGAAGCGGGAGGTGGAATTCCTGAAGCTGCGGAGGGACCTGGAGGAGGCGACGCTGCAGCACGAGTCCACGGCGGCCGCCCTGCGGAAGAAGCACGCGGACAGCGTGGCTGAGCTGAGCGAGCAGATCGACAACCTGCAGCGCGTCAAGCAGAAGCTGGAGAAGGAGAAGAGCGAGATGAAGATGGAGGTGGACGACCTGTCATCCAACATCGAATACCTCACCAAGAACAAGGTGGGTGCTCCGGACTGGGCAGCTTCGTCTCCTTTGTGAGCAGGCAGCTGTGACTCCATCATCAGTGCAACTCGCTGCATGGCGTTCTGCACAGCCCTGTCTGTGCGCTCTTATCACCATGTATAGCCTGTCCCTATGTCACTGTGGCAGTGCCTGCAGGATGCTTTGCTTGTCCTAGGGAAATCTGGAGGATCTGGGAAGACATCACTTGTGTGAGTGACTGCAGAACGCTACAGTTAGCATAGCAGAGATGTAAGAGCTCCGCCCGGCTCCTCCTGCCTGCGTTGTGTGCACCAGGGATTTGCTGAGCAGGGCAGCGAGGTCCCAGAGCGATGCAGTCACTGAGCCCCTCCTGGCAGAGTGCTCTTGGAGCAGAGCCTGGGTCTCATGTGGGCTTTGCTTGGTGTATGCAGGCCAACGCTGAGAAGCTGTGCCGCACCTATGAGGACCAGCTGAGTGAAGCCAAGTCCAAAGTGGATGAGCTGCAGCGGCAGCTGACTGATGTGAGCACGCAGCGGGGCAGGCTGCAGACCGAGAATGGTAGGTGGGGAGATGCGGTGGTTCCTGCACTGGGGGATGTGAACTGGGGAGCCGTGGTTCAGCTGTGCAGGCTGTCCAGCTCCTCCCAGGGGCAGATGTCAGCAGGAGCTCCATGAGGAGCAAAGGGAATGGGATGTCCATGGTGTGCCTCTGCTCAGGCCTTGCAGTAGTGTTGTATGGTGTGGCAAGGGAGAGGACCTCTGTGGTGATGCTGTTTTTACTGGTGCTTGGAGGATGTACGGTGATCTCAGACATCGGGAAGGGGTTCTTAGCTGTCACCCTTTAGCCATTAGCTTATGGGGGGCACCTCTGCCCATGGGCCACAGCTTGCCTGTCTGGAGATTCAGCTGGCTTCTGGAGGTCTCCATGCAACTGAAGGCCCCAGGATGTGTGCAGATGTGACAACTCTTTGGCTCTGTTTGAACCCAGGGGAGCTGAGCCGGCTGCTGGAGGAGAAGGAGTCATTCATCAACCAGCTGAGCCGTGGCAAGACCTCGTTCACGCAGACCATTGAGGAGCTCAAGAGGCAACTAGAGGAGGAGACCAAGGTGAGACTGCAGGGGCATGGTTGGTGTCTGGGTGGCTCAGAGTGACAGATGGCAGTGCAGTGGGCCAGCACGGTACTGAGGAAGTGGGACATCATAACCTGCACACAGATGCACCAAGGCAGCCTCCAGCCTCTGAAAAACAGAATTTCTTTCCTGCTAACCCCAGTCCGCCCTTGCATCCCAGCTGGCATCCAGGAGCCTGGGGCCAACTGCTCATCTCATGAGCTGTTCCTTCTTCAGAGCAAGAATGCCCTGGCACATGCCCTGCAAGCTTCCCGCCATGACTGCGACCTGCTGCGGGAGCAGTATGAGGAGGAGGTGGAGGCCAAGAGCGAGCTCCAGAGGAACCTGTCCAAGGCCAATGCCGAGGTGGCCCAGTGGAGAACCAAATATGAAACGGATGCCATCCAGAGGACAGAGGAGCTGGAGGAAGCCAAGTGAGTCTCATGCTGGGAGTAAGTTACTTGTGGGTGGCAGGTTTCTATTTAAGGACGAGGCCCTCCCAAACCCGAGGCTTTTAGGGCAGACCAACGGCCTTCCCTGCGGAGCAGCAGGTGGGCTGGCACTTGGGCTGGAAGCGCTTACTCCTTGCTGCCGTCTGCAGGAAGAAGCTGGCCATTCGGCTGCAGGAAGCGGAGGAGGCTGTGGAGGCTGCTCATGCCAAGTGCTCCTCGCTGGAGAAGACCAAGCACCGGCTGCAGACGGAGATTGAGGACCTGTCGGTGGACCTGGAGCGAGCCAACTCTGCCTGCGCTGCCCTAGACAAGAAGCAGCGCAACTTTGACAGGATCCTGGCCGAGTGGAAGCAGAAATATGAGGAGACTCAGGCAGAGCTGGAGGCATCACAGAAAGAGTCGCGCAGCCTGAGCACAGAACTCTTCAAGCTCAAGAATGCCTATGAGGAGTCTCTGGACAACCTGGAGACGCTCAAGAGGGAGAACAAGAACCTGCAGGGTAGGACTGGGATCAGGCCTTCCCCTCAGACTGCTGGCATCCTTGCTCCCTGCTGTCATGGGCAGCCCGTAGCTCCCATGTCCTCAGCCCTAAGACAGATGTGTGGCAGGATGGGCGTCCATCTAGGCAGGGAGCACTGTGACCCTTTGACAAGAGGATCTTTATGGCTCCTCGCATCTCTCTTGTGCCCTCTCCCCCCTCTCCTTTGCCCTGGCCGCAAGGGAGCACAGCAGGGCCCAGCAAAGGGGGCTGGTGCCCATTCCCCAGGCACAGCCTCTGCTCTCAGGCTGCTGCTCCCCCACATGGGCTGGGGGAACATGGGCTCAGACTGGGTAGGGGGATGTGTATGTCCTGTGTGAGGCTGGCCCCACAGACCTTCTCCTGACCAAACACCTTCTGCTCCTGCCAGAGGAAATTGCTGATCTGACCGACCAGATCAGTATGAGTGGCAAAACCATCCATGAGCTGGAGAAGCTGAAGAAAGCCCTGGAGAATGAGAAGAGTGATATCCAGGCAGCACTGGAGGAGGCCGAGGTGAGTCTGTTTCTCACTGAAGCTCAGAGGTGTCTGCTGCCCGTGAGAGCCCCTGGACTGTCTGCAGCTCTGGGGAGGTGGTGCTGGAGCAACTGAATGCACCCCTGGGTCCTGCTTGTGGGGCTGTGCGACCTCAACAAGGCACTGGGGGCGCTGAGGCCAGGCTGGGGTGGCTGGGGAGGCTTCCCCAGGGGACGCTTCCCAGAGCTGCTGCTGTCTGTAGGGAGCCCTGGAGCATGAGGAGAGCAAGACGCTGCGCATCCAGCTGGAGCTGAACCAGATCAAGGCTGATGTGGACAGGAAGCTGGCGGAGAAGGATGAGGAGTTTGAGAACCTGAGGTGCGTGTGGTGTGGGGACAGGCTGAGCCGTCACTGCAGGCTGAGCTGGCACCATGGCCATGATGAGACAAGCACCTCTGGCTGAGGCTGACCCAGACAGATGTCCCCCGTGGATGGGGCTGATGCATTGTCCCTCCTGCAGGCGCAACCACCAGCGCGCCATGGACTCCATGCAGGCCACGCTGGACGCTGAGGCCCGGGCCAAGAATGAGGCCGTCCGGCTGAGGAAGAAGATGGAGGGAGACCTGAATGAGATGGAGATCCAGCTGAGCCACGCCAACCGCCAGGCTGCCGAGTTCCAGAAACTGGGCCGCCAGCTGCAGGCCCAGATCAAGGTTAGGGGGGACGGGCTGTCTGCTGTCCCTGTGCCACCCCTGGTTCCTAGCTGTTGTTCCCACTGACCCCACGCTGCCCGGCAGGACCTGCAAATCGAGCTGGATGACACCCAGCGCCAGAACGACGATCTGAAGGAGCAGGCGGCCGCCCTGGAACGCCGCAACAACCTGCTGCTGGCGGAGGTGGAGGAGCTGCGGGCTGCCCTGGAGCAGGCTGAGAGGAGCAGGAAGCTGGCAGAGCAGGAGCTGCTGGAGGCCACCGAGAGGGTCAACCTGCTCCACTCGCAGGTGAGGGGCTGCCCGCCAGCACCTGGGGCGCTGCTGGGACCGGCAAGCCAGGAGCCTGTTGGGCACGGCCAGTCTTTGTGGCACTGCCTGTCTGCCTGCAGAACACCGGCCTGATCAACCAAAAGAAAAAGCTGGAGACCGATATCTCCCAGCTGAGCAGCGAGGTGGAGGACGCTGTGCAGGAGTGCCGCAATGCTGAGGAGAAGGCGAAGAAGGCCATCACGGATGTAAGAGCGGGCTGGGGATGGTGCTGCATGGCTTGGCAAGGGTACTGCTGGGCAGCTGGATGGGAGGAGAGGGTCTCAGAGCTTCTCCGTGCAGCCTGTGTGTTGGGCAGGGCTGCCCCGTGATGTCTCCGTGCACTTGGCCTTGCAGGCTGCCATGATGGCAGAGGAGCTGAAGAAGGAGCAGGACACGAGTGCGCACCTGGAGCGGATGAAGAAGAACATGGAACAGACCATCAAGGACCTGCAGATGCGCCTGGATGAAGCGGAGCAGATTGCTCTCAAGGGGGGCAAGAAGCAGATCCAGAAGCTGGAGGCCAGGGTGAGGGAATGGGGGCAGAACCCTGGTGGCACTGGGTTTTGCAGGGCACTGGAACGGCATGAGGCAAACCCCAAGGACTTAGAAGCCTGGAGCCGTCCCCAGCCTTTGCCTGGAGTGGCTCAGCCTTGGCTGCAGCTGCTCTGAGCTGAGGAAGTGGCTGGCACTGGCTGTCCCTGCCTGGGGTCCCATGGCTGAGGCGGCCTCCCCTGCCCGCAGGTGCGTGAGCTGGAGGGAGAGCTGGATATGGAGCAGAAGAAGATGGCTGAAGCCCAGAAAGGCATTCGCAAGTACGAGCGGCGGATTAAGGAGCTGAGCTACCAGGTATGGCGGCACCGGGCGCAGCTCCAGCCCCACACTTCTTCCCATTCTCTGACCCTCACGTTATCCAACACCCCCAGCATCCACCCCCTGCTCTGTGTTGGTGGCACAGCTTCAGCTGAGGGCTGGGACACAATGGGGGCAGCCCATGTAGTGTGGGGTTGGTGGATGCAAAGGACCCCGGCACCACCGGGCTGCCTGGTACTGGGGCAGCTGGAGCTGCAGCAGCGCTGAGGGGTCTTGCCCGGCACCGGGGCCCTGCTGACTAGGAGGGGGGGGGGGCCTTGCAGACTGAGGAAGACCGGAAGAACCTGACCCGGATGCAAGATCTGATTGACAAGCTGCAAAGCAAGGTCAAGAGCTACAAGCGCCAGTTCGAGGAGGCTGTAAGTACACGTTCCCTCCACTGCTCTTCTCTGGGGGCAGGCAGGTTCCCTCCCTCACCCTGTCCGTGCCTCCCTGCAGGAACAGCAGGCCAACTCCAACCTGGTGAAGTACCGCAAGGTGCAGCACGAGCTGGACGATGCTGAGGAGCGAGCCGACATCGCCGAGACGCAGGTCAACAAGCTGCGCGCCCGCACCAGGGAGGTCATCACCTCCAAGGTAAGGCCCGGCCCTGCCGCCCGCCCCGCGGGGCAGCTGCACGGCGCTCACACCCTGCTCTTTTGCCAGCATGAGTAGCAGGAGCCTGGCTGCCTGCCCCGCCACCTGCTGTACCTTGGAGGCAAATGGCTGCAACAGTCACTGCCAGCTTCGCACCCAGTGAATAAACGTAGCTGTGCCAGGCCCGGCTCCTTCGTGTGTGTGTGTCTGTGATGGTACTGGGGGGGAGGTGCAGGGTGAGCTGGGATCTCTGCGAGCATCTTTCCTAGCCAGGCAGCAGCAGGAGGCACAGGCCTTCCCTCACCCTGCACCAGTTTGCTCCTCACTCCCATCAAAGCCCCCAAGCACACACCCAGCTGGGGCAGAACAGAGCTGAGGGACAGGGCGGGGGGAGCGCAGAACAAAGCTCATGGATCCCACGAGGCCCAGGGCCAACACTGCCATCCCAAGCACAGCCCTGTGCGGCATAGAGCTTGGTGAGGGCTTTGGCAAAGGGGCTACAAAGAAAAGACACCTCCACTTGTTTCTTTAAAATAGATTTCTTTAATAGTTTCCATTTAATATGTTTATTTGCAGTTAGTAAATTGGCATTAACCTGGGCCGCACGCACCTCAGCGCTCCATGGGGGTAACGCAGCCTTCCAGCTGTGGTGGTGACAGGGCTCCCAGCTCCGTCCCCGTCCTCCGTTCTGCACCCTGTGCCTGGTCCCTCTGAGGAGCACGGCCTGGGGCAGCTGGCACAGAGCTGAGCAGCCCCTGCTGTGCTCAGCTCCATGCCCCTGCAGTCCAGCACACGCAGCTGGTGGAGGTTTCCATCCTGGGCCCTCTGCCTCCTGCAGGCGATGCCCAGAACACAGCGCTTCCCTCCGGGGAGGAAGATGCAGCAGCTGGGAGCACAGCCAAGGAGAGAGAGCCTGCCCCCCACCCCCCTCCATTACATAAATACAGATGTAAATGAGACTGTGCAGGTTTATAGCAGCAATCCTTGGCTACACCAATTAAGGGATGCCTTTTCCATAGTCTAGTTAACTTAAAAGCCTTTTAATTTGAAGCATTTATTTTAAGTGTACATCTATTACAGTTAAGAAGAAGCAAAGATAGATACACCAAAAACACAAATACCGAAGAACAAAAAAAAGTACAGATGAGAAAGAAATGAGCTGGGGGAGGGAGGGCACAGGGTGAGGGGGAGCTGATGAAGAGCAGAGGTGCAGCTGCCATAGCGAGGAGCTCCCCAGCACACTGGAGCTGGGCACAGCCTGCCCAGGGCTCGTCCCAGGGCAGGACCGAAGGCCCCAGGAGCTCCTGCCGGCCTCCAGGCTCACACAGAAGCTCAGCAGCTCTGACCGCCCTGCAGGCAAAGCCCTGCCTGCACGTTGGAGCAGGACACACAAGTCTGAGATAAGCAAAGGGTGACTTCAGAGAGCAAGTCCTGCACAGGGGCTGGAAGCCTCGTCCTCTCAGCCAGGACCCAGGGCAGGGATCTCTCCGAGCGGGCTCCATTCTGCTGCCAAGGGTTAGAGACAAAACGCCACGGCTCAGGGACATCCTTACCCCGGGCCCTGGAGAGAGCCAACGTCAAATTGTCTCAGTGAGTTAAAAGATTTCTTTAAAAATTCAGATGCGCGTTTCAGAAAAGAAAAACGGTTTCCTTTTAGCTGGAGCTGCAAGATGCAGATGTTTTGACTTCAATGCAGCGGCGCAGGATTTCAGACCGTATTTCACTCCTGGGAATCTGACCTTCTTGGAGCAACACAATTAACGCTGGGGAGCAGGCAGGGTGTGCACAGGTCTGGCCATGATGAATTGTGGCTGCCAAAACCTGCTTTTCCCCTTTCCCAACATCTCCTGCAAAGTTATTTTCAACTAGGAGTGTTTATTCCCAGCATTTAACGTGTTCTGATTAAAACAGATCCAGGAACAACTGGCGTCTCCACTAAATATTGCACTTAAGATTTATGTGTGTGTTGATATTAAGGACTGAAAGCAGAGACTGAGTAAGACTTCGAGGCATTGCAGGTTAGCATCGAGAGCAACGGTCCTGAAAAGGATTTTAAAACCAGATTAGTTACCCAAGAAGGGACAAGCCCCAAGTTTAAAAAAAATTAGTACATTTTAATGCTAGTGCTCTGTGAAAAAGCCAACGCCTGTTGCAATTCCACCTCTGAAATGTCTCTGTTCTCCGCAGCGTTGTAGAACACCTTCGGGAGGGGGGGATCTGCAGGAAAGAGAGCAGGAGCAGAGCTTCTCTCCTAACACAGGCAGCGGCTGAACAGATTTAGTACCAACTGATCCGAAAGTAGATGAGAAAGAGGTGACTGGAGCAAGGGCTCTCAGGAATTAAAAGCACGCACGCACACACACTCGCACTCTGACCAACCCTAAACCCCTGATTCCAAACCCCAACAGAAGTGTTACACCCGGAGGGAGCCCTCACGGTGCCTCTGCATGTGGCTGGTGCATCGAGGTCCCGAGCAGGCTGGCTCCTTGGAGCTCACATTTGGAGGGCAATTTCTGTGCTTTTCGACTTGCTAATTCTGGTAGCTGTGGGAAAGGACCATAACTCAACTGGCAAACACAGAGCATCCTCATCTGTCAGCTCAAAACGCTCTGACCATCCACATTTGATCGGGAAATAGAGAGAGAAAAGGGGGGGGAAAAAAAAAAAAAAGAAAGGGGGGGTGTGTCTTTTTTTGCAGGTGATTCTTTTTATCCCAGAACAACTGGAAAATACATCCCTGAATGTGAGCCCAGAGAGCTTTCAAAGTCTCATCCATCAGAGGTCAGAGATAGGGAGCGGGGTTTGGACAACGCGGTAACGCCCCACGGTTCCGAGCCGCACACGCACACACACGACACAGCGTATCCCTGAAGATCCACGGGCTGCGAGGTACCCTCCAAGCGCTGTCCATCAGAAGCCAGAGCGAAGAATTACTCCTCAGAAAAGTCTCTGTCAATGTCCATATACGCCTCGTCGATGTAGCTAACTATGGCACAGGGGGACGTCCGGTCTGGACTGAGCAGTATAGATACAGTCTCTTTCCAGTAGGTAAAACTAATACATGAGCTCTGCGGGAAGAGATGGAGAGCAGTTAGCGGGGCCAGCAAGCACGGCGTGCAGCAGAGAGAACTGAAAACTGCTTCTTGTCCAGCCCCACTTCATAGAACCATAGAATCTTGGAAGGGATCTTTAAAGCCCATCTGGTCCAACCCCCCTGCAATGAATAGGGACATCCAAAGCCCGTCCAACCTGACCCTGAATGTCTCCAGTGATGGGGCACCCACCACCTCTGGGCGCTCTGTCCCTGTGCCTCACCACTCTCATTCTGAAGAACTTCCTTACATCCCGCCTAAATCTCCCCTCTTTTGGTTTGAAGCCATTTCCCCTCGTCCTATCACAGCAGACTCTGCTAAGGAGTCTGTCTCCTTCTTTCCTGCAGCCCCTTTAGATACTGACAGGCTGCTCCCAGCTCTCCCTGGGGCCTTCTCCTTTCCATGCTGCACAGCCCCAGCTCTCTCAGCCTGTCCTCATAGGGAGGTGTTCCATCCCTTGGGGCACCTATAACCCTCCTGAGAGCAGCACAAGGGTGGGCAGGCAGGGCTGCCCAGGAACAGGACACAAGTACAAGCCCTAACTCCTCCTCTGTTGCTCAAACCAAGCACAAAGCAGGTCACTGTGGTGCTGCTCATAAAGCCACAGCTGGCAGACGGGCTCCCACTCCCAGGTGGGACACAGAGACGAGATGCCTTCCCTGCTCACATCCCTCTTGTAAAGACAAAAAGCCTCTCCTGCAACAACCAGACACTGGCAGCCCCACTCTACACTATGTACTGCCTGCTATTTACACGCTGGACAACCATCTGATTCCATGCACTGAACAGCAGTCCAAGACACTGCACATACTGTAGCGTGCAAGCACAGCACCCTGAAATGCAGTGTGGCAGGTAACTTTGCCCTTAGCAGCATCTCCTGTCTGCAAACCCAGGGACCAAGGAAGCATCAGCACAAACCATGGCACAAGCTGCAACACTACGTCCAGCCACTGCAGGGCCCATGGCACACGGCCAGCCCCATTTCTGCCAGCTTGTCACACAGTGGCTATGGTCACAGGCCCACGTACATTTTCTAAGCAGGTGCTGTCTTTATCCTTGTTGAGGTAATGCTGTTGCCAGAATCGCAGAAGACTGTGGAAGTTGTTCAGGATGAAGCCCGGATATTTTTCTGTGTATTCCATCTGTTGCAAAGTGCGCAGATAAAATGGGAGCTTTTCTTTCCTTCGGGCCAGCATTAGGATAACTAAACTCGTGTTCAAACAACTGACGTTTTCCTAGAAATAAAAACAACAACAACAAAAAATTGGTATCTTGCTTGTATACGTGTCCTTACAAGACACACTCACGGTAAGCACGCAGAGGAAGTGCTCCCGTTTGTATCAAGAAAGGAGGGACTCGGGTCTCCTCAAGCAAAGCCAGGTTCCTCCCTGCTCCCAGCCCAGCCCCCCAACACACGGTACCAGCGAGATCACCAGAAAGTTACTGCCAGCTCCTTACCTGTGTAAGCGTCTGTACATGAATAATATTAATGAGACGGAAAAGGAAGGACATTCTCATGGACATCTGGGACATGTATGTTAACAGGCGGCACTCTGACAGGACTTCTGCAACTGCAGCAAGGGGAGAAAGACACTCATCAGGTGCTTGAAGTTCAGACACATGGATCCACACAGCACAGCACTAAGAGCTAGTGGTTAGGCTGCAGGAACAAACATGCATGGCAACGTTTCCGTCTGATACTGAAATCTTTCAAAGCCTAGGCTTAAAATAACCATCATCACAATCAAGCACATTTCTTACCCTTTACCTTTCTTTCTCATCCTTTACCTTTAGCATCAGACTGATTCTCGAATCGGTCCAGGGACAGCGTGATGCAGCGAACCAGCATGTTTGAGTCCACCAACGAACTGTTGATCTGGTTTAAGAATATCTGGAACTAAAGAGAAACAATTCAGTGTTCCATTAAAAAAACAGAAGTCATCCCACTTGGGCACACAGAGATGAATGAATGCCCTTTTCAGAATGTGTATGGCCTGCAGGTGTAACGAACTCATTACCTCATTAGTACAGGGGAACAGGCCACTGAGCCTAAGCAGGAAGAGCTACAGAGCTGGGCAACAGTAAGCTCATCCAGATTCTCAACACTGAATGAATACGGTTCTTGAAGGTTATCAGAGAAACCACCTTGAGTTCTGAGCACGAACACCTCAAGCATGCACATCACCAACACGGCCATGCACAGATGTGGGCAACTTCCCTTCCAAAGGGAAAGCGAGGCCAAGGCCACGTTTCAATGCCAAAATGCATCTGCTTATTCCTTTCTCACACAAACACATGCACTCATTACTTTTGTTAACCCTAGTAAGAATAAAAGGAGATGTACGCTCCTGGCCTTGTAAATACATCTCTGCTTCTATTCTCCAAGATCTGCCAGAACTGACAGCAACCAGAGGAAAACTGAACTCTGATAAGCAAGAGCAGGAGGCAACTCAAAACCACAAAATCACTTTGCAAAAAGAGAGCTGCCCATTCTTCATCTACATGTACAACTCAGTTTTCTAGGTAATCACATCAGGTGTGACTTCTCAAAACGCCTGAAGGTTCACATAATATCAAAGAAAATGCTGATCTTTGATACTGCACAAAGGCAGATGAGTGTTTTAAGTCATTCCATTAAGAATGCGTTTACTTTTTTAAACAAGCTCCAATGAAGCATTTTTTGGAGCCCACCCGAATGCCTGTAACTAGCAGGTTAACTCAAACTGCCGTGACCTGACACAAACCGTTCTACCACCTCTGAGCCCAGACCTTGGCCCTGCCCAGGCAACGTTTTCCCAGCAGCTCAGCACTTGCTGACTCAGAGCAACTGGGAACGCTCCTGAAAACACGACTGTGTGCAGCAACACGTGTGCTCATGGAGAGATTTTGGCTGCTCGCTCTTCTGTGTTTACCAAGCTCAACAGTTGTACCAAAAGCAGCAAATGAATCTCAGTTTCCAAGCGCTCCGTCTGGCTGAAAGAGGGTGTGATCTGACCTGCTGGTGACAGCTTTTACAAATATTTACCTTCTCATCTGTGTTGATGTACTTGTTGAACCTCTTGAATGCATCAATATTGAATTTCATCAGTTCTCCCAGAAGGTCAAAGTAACTCTGAAGCACGTCCCGTGATTTGCACTCACTATCAACAATGCAGTAGAGAATATGCTGGCACGGGGGGAAAACACGTTACTGTCACAGTTTAGTCCAAGTTCAGCACAAACTTTGATTTAATCGCTAACTTCAAACACTTTTCTGCAGGTTTAATTCTTAAATTTGAACTAAAGACAAAAATTCAGGAGTCTCCTATTAACTTAAGTTCCCAGTGATGCAGTCTATAGAGTAGGCCACCCCATGCCTGGCTGCCATGAGCAGAACTCACAAACGCTTTGCACAACCCGTTCTATCGTTACCGAGCAGAGTATTTAATGCTGTCTTTTTACCACAATTTGAATTATTTACAGATAAATCCATCCCAATTGCTACAGAGCTACATTACACAGGCAGCCTGACGTGTACTTCATTACCTCCAGGAGCCCTCTCTTCAGCAGGAACATCTGGTCTGCATAGGAGGTGGTGCCTCGCAAAAAACTTTCAACTGCTCTCGCTTGCCAAAACCTGAGAAATGAAAGAAAAGAAGTTTTAATTTTGGAACAAGGATAGGAATTCTATCGTAACTACAATTTAAACCAAATTTCCTAACCAGTTTCATTCCAATCTGAAGCTGGAGAGATATCTGTTGATCCTGCAGAAAATCACTGACTGTACTGGGTATGAGGTCCAATGCAAGCTTTGGCACTCTCCCTCACCTGCACTGCCACTGTTAGCCAAGCACAACAAAGCCACATTATCTTCACAGCTTATGGTTTTCGAGCATTTTCAACTGCATTTTCATGCAAGCTGCATGAAAACAAAACGACCTTCCAGTCAGCTCAAAACAGCACGCTGCAACTTAAAGCGAGCCTACCTGAAGGAAGATTCAGCTGGTTCCTTCTTCATGACCTGAAGCAGTCTGGTCAACAAACCTCTTTTCCCATCACAGACAAGACTCCTAAAGCATGGGAAGGAATGACAGGATGACTGGAAGGGCTGGCAAACACTGCACCTTGTACAACACTGAAGTGTTCCAAAAGATAAAACCCACAGTATTCAATATGCATCGTGAATATTCATTAATGGTTCTACCAGCAGCAGAGTTCTTCTCACTGGCTTTGGTAAACTTCTGCAATACCTGCAACACGACTTACAGATAAATCCTCAAAGAAAAAATACTCCTCTCAACATTTTACTGGTGGGATGGGTCAAAAGTTGGACTAGATGATCTGAGAGGGCTCTTCTAACCTTAATGATTCTAAGAGTCTACATGAGGTGGCCTTCTGTATGTACTAAAAAGACTAGAGAGGCTGAAAGAACTGCAGTGCTACTTGCATCAAACAGCATCCTCAGGGGACTATTTACCTATAGGAAGTCTGTGCAGAAGCAACACCTTAACCTCATGTATCAAGAGAGGCAACATGGAAACAAAATATGAAGGATGGAAACAAAATATGAAGGATGGAAACAAAACAAAGTTTACCCCAGAAACCAAGGATGTTGCACACCTGGCCACACAAACCATTTTAAAGAGGCAGAGCAGGATGCCTCTCACCACGCTCTTCTACTCAAGAGATCCTCAGCACGTGCATTCAGCTGATGCACTCATGCATTAACCTGTCCATACTTACCAGTGCCTCTGCTGGACAATCAAGAGTCTGTTGACCAAGCCCTTGTGGGAAGTGGTTTACCTGGCATTCTAGGAGTACTCTGACAACCAACCTCGTGAGGTTTGTGTATCAGAGCTGTGTGTGAAAGAGCTCATTAAACCAAACCAGTAAATCAAACAAATACTCAACTATAGCACTAGAGATTCTGTAAGCTGTTTAACATAGTAATCTCATTTAGCTTACTCCAGTTTTTAGCCACTCTTAAAATACAGACTTCATGCAGACACATTCAGAAACACTTATGCAGTCCACACATTGATTGTGTCTGCACAAACTGTTCCTGAATCTGAAAACTAAGATTTATCAGTAGCAGCAATTGATGCATCAGAGAGATCCCAGCTTACTTCCCAGTTGTGTCTGCAATGCTAGTAGTGAGAGGCAGGCTGAGCTCTTCGTAATGAAGTCTGGGCCATGAAATCAAAATCCCCATTTTAAATTGCTTCTCTTTTTGAAGGGCCTTACTCAGAGAGCACAAGCACACTTTAAGCTCGCTAATGACCATAAACACTGCACAAAGCTAGACACTTCCTGCTGAAAAACATCACTGAAATCAAAGCAAGGATCTCAAACAGAACAGGTGACATCAAATTTCCAATGTAAGTGCTTGCATAATGCTAGAAGCTGCTGACCTTGAACCCCGTGTCCCTACTCACCTGTCTGTGTTGACAACTGCATCAACTTCAGGGATGTTGGCTTTATGGGAGATTGCACTCAGCTCATTAAGTTCTTGGCTGTTTAAAAGGAGATATTTGTTCCTGAAACAAGACAATGGGGAAGTTGGGGAGAAAAACGTGATGAATCCATCCAAGTGGCAAGCAAACATGCAATCCTATGGGAAGTAATGCCACAGGCCTCTGAGGGCTGCAGAACAAAGCAATCAGTTTTCACCTCTCCACCCCTCACAGCCTTTCACCCTACCACCCCTCTGCCATAGCACGCTCCCAAACTATACCCAGCTGCTTCTAAGTGGTCTCTCATGCAAGTTTCAGCACCAAGCAGCTTTGAGATGCCTATTCTGTGCTGATCTGTTCATCGTCTTACGGTTACTTTTACAAATATTTGCTTCCAGATGGCACTAGCTTTTGAAAATCTCACCAACAGTTTGGTGAATTTCTGCGGACGTGAACAGCAAACTTTTTCATAGCTTCCAACAGTTTTTCTCTGCCAAATGATGACGACGCTGCTTATCAGTAATTAGCCTCAACTGGAAAGCAGCAACTGCGAGAGAGTACTCAGTCTTCCTGGCGTTTTATTGCTTTGAACTGTTTACTCTGGAAATATTTAAAGACTTCATAAAATACAGAAAGCAGGAATGGCTATTAGAAGGAGGAATTTCATAAATACTTTATCAAATAGTGTTTTTTTCCTTAATGAAAGCCACTGAGCTTATATGCGGAACAGCTGAGCAGAACAAGTCTGACAATGCAGAAATGTGCTCCAGAGGCTCCCACTGCCAACTCCTTCCCCAGTTCCAGCATGATCTCTACTTTAAATTCATCAGTAACAGACAGCAAAGTCGTACGTTCAAGAAACACAGAGGAGAATACGATGCAGCAGTGGGTGTGGGGGTGTGCAAAGGGAATCTATTAATCAAAACACGGCAATTATAAAGAAAATAAGTTATTAGACCAGAAAGGTGGTAGGGATGCCTTCTTGCTTCAAACACTACCTCCCAGATTAGTGCCCAATGAGGCTGCCACGTGAAGCTTCTTTTGATCTGGATCAACAGGTTTCTGTAACGAAAATACAGCCTCTCCCTCCATGCACAAACAGCTCTGCAAGTTGAGTTTATTCACCATTTTACTGCCGGCGGTATCAGGATACAAATACTTCCTCCCATTGTGTCCTCAGCTAACTCCCCTAAACTGTGATTTCACAGAGTTCAGGCAACTGCTTGTTTAAAAACCCTGACCAGATTCCACGCATACCATCTGCTCCAATGCTACAGATGAAAGCTGCTTTCTGCCTGAACAAGTCTGAGATCTTGGTAGTAGTTACTTAAGTAACAAGATCACCCAGAGAGATTTTACTGCAAAACCTAGAGCGGCTCCTCAGCAAACAGTGCCTCCGTGGAGGATTTGTTCCTCTTATGTTTAAAGGAAGTTCAGCAGATTCCTGGTTCTTACAGCTTATTAGCCAAATCAAAAAGGTTGCCACTTCCAGTATGCATATATAACAACTTTAATGGTACCAGATAAAACCTACACAAAATACCAGAGCTGGTTGTAAATAAGACCAGCCAGGCAACAAGGGTAGGCACGTGCGTATTTAGAGCAATATGCCTCAAATGCACGAGTTTGTATGGAACATGAAACCATCTTGCAGGGCTGAACTGGAGCAAAAGGACACTGACAGAATGCAAGATGTGGTTTTTCAAGTCAAATTGGACCAGCAATTACCTCTGTATAAGGAGGAATCTCTCAGGTAAGAGAGGTACGGGTATCATCCCACATCTACTCCAGCAGAGTGAAGCTTCCTAAGCATGCCTTCTGAATGGAAGCAAACAGAAGCTTTCTTCCTATTTCCAGCCTAGCTTCCTGATGAGTAGCTTACAATTAATTTTCCCTAACATTTTCCAATGAAATTTAACCAGGTCTTCTCCACTGCTGGTACTGAGATGGCAGTTATATCTTCCCAGCACTTTAACAGTGAGCATCTTGTCTTTCACCCTGATATTTTAACAGACTTACATCCACCCACAGGGAAAACGTCTGATGTGAGCACGCTGCCTCACTACTGACTCTCAGGAAAAAAAGATAGGAACAGCATGAAAGCTGCACCCTTATTTCTGCAGCCAAAAGTGCTTGCTCATCACATCAACGTTTCAGTTCATTTCAATATTAAGCAAAACGGGCTAGTTTGAGTCATCATCAGGCATACTAAAACTTGCCCACTGGAGAGCACAGCCCTCGCCTTTTCGTATCAGGAGCTAAACACAAGCATCTGAATAGATGTTTAAGGACAGCACAATATTCCATTCACGCAGAGCCTGCACCATGCCCAGGACACCTGCTGTAACTGCAACCAGGCAAACAATATCACCGAGCCACAATGTACCACAGCTGCTCATACTCACTCATGGTGATCACTAAAGCTCTGAAGAAGCCTCAGGAACTGTATCTTTAAAGTGATATCCTAAAAAGAGTGAAGAAATGGTCAGCAAAACTGCTTCAGTATTTTTGGCCATCATTAGTTACCAAGCTGACACCAAACAGCTGAATTGGAAACCTATCCAAACTGAACCCATTCGGACAGCAGAGCAAGTGATCTGCATAAATGGGGAAGGCTGCACTTTTCAGGTTTCCCAAAAACAGAACAGAACTGGAGGCTGCCTGCAGGACTACGCATGTAACAGTTAATTCCTTGCTAGACCCATCAGCAATTATTTCATTAGGTCTTGGTTTTCTCCTAGCTTTGGCCTCCAGGAACCACAGAATGAACACTCCTCTCAGTTCCCAATACAGAAGAGAGGGGAGAAGCTTTATCAGAGCTGCCCTCCGATAAATGCTAAAATGAACCACAGATGAAGACTTCAGTGAAAATAACTTGCTGTTGAAGAACCAGAAAACCTGAGTCCTACTGGGTTTCACTTAGCTTATTATACAGGCATTCCATTACTCAATACAATTCCTCAGATTTGTATGATAAATAATGTCAAAATCTGTACAAAATCTGTACAGAACTTAAAAATTTACTCACTGGGCTACAGTCACAATTTTGATTGTGTCCATGCAGAACCAGGGCAGATGCTGAATGCTTCCTCCAGATCAGCTTGTCAAACAAATTATTGAGGCCAGGAATCAGTTTGAACTCTGCTATCATTTTATGAACCTGGAAAAGAAGAGAAGGAAGGATTCACTTGCTGCAGCCTCACATACAGACATAACACAGCATGGAAAGCACATCATGCACTGACAACAGAAAAAAGAAATTCTTCACCAAACAGCATACGTGTGTAGTAACACAGATATTCAGCATGGTGTATCGTCTGGCAGTGGGCATGGACAGAACAAATCTTTTGGGAAAGAGCTGGGATTGGAATTAATCACTGTTTGGACACTGGGAGATCACTTGTAACACACTGAAAATACATCCATACATAACTTCTGTGTGTCAGCAAACTAAGCTGCATACTTTCTACTGCCAGTCACCCTCTGAGCACCCTTTGCCTTTCTAGCTCACACAGCTGAAGCTGAGGTCTCCCTTTGAGGACAACAGAAAGCATGGATGCAATTTTTGTTCACACCATCTGCAGAGCAGTGGGCAGCTTTCCATAGGATCACACTGCAGTTCACTCACTTGGATGTGTTCAAAACAAACTACAGAGTTACTCACGCAAAGCTAATAATTTTGGTGTGAACAGCTGTTAAACACCTATAGTCCTAGCTCTGATACTTTTGAAGTAAGCAATGTGGATGACGATGAGGAGAAATACAAGGTGGGATCCTCAGCAGTTGGAGGCCTATGACAAGCAGTATCCCTTGATACGTGTTGCAAAGGGAAATCACACACCACAGGGAAGCCCAATGAGATGTAAAAATTAAGTGCCCTGCACAGCAAAGACCTGTGAAGTTACCTGAACATTAGATTGTCTCTGTGATGCAGGACTGTAACTTAAGCAGATCACTCCAGCTCTACTTCCTCAAATAGCTGAACAAATCAAAAGCATCCTCTTGTCCGCACCATTTGGCTTATGTGTTCCTTTTGGCTGCAGCCACAAACTTTTCCATCGACCTGGAAACTGCATTCCCACTTCTGGGAACCTCTGCATCACCTCAGAGGAAGCACGTAGCTCCTTCCCACCTCACCCAACCTACCCCACCAGACTGCAAAGCCCAGAGTCCCTCTATGCTCCCTCATCCAAGGGCATTTTCAAATACCTTGACCCAGTCACAAGTTTCCAGCAGAAGCAGCTCCAAGGAATCTGGACAAAGCATTCCCTGCAGCTTGCCCCTTGGCAGCCAACATAGCACAGATACAACAGGGTGAGAGCAACTGGGGGAGCTCCCTGCAAGAGCCTGGGCCCCGCTGTGGGAGGAGCTCTCTGCATTTTAACTCAGGAACCTGCTCATTTCCATGCAGAGCATAACTACTCCTTCCAAGTGACACCTTCCTGACTTTAAATGCATTCTGATTGCTCTTAGTTCGTTGACCTTTCCCCTGACAGACCTTGGCAGGACAAAGCTCCCAAGTGACACTCACTGCCCTGGGATCACGCTCCCCCCAGACCCAAACTCACTGTAGCTACTCAATCCAAGGATGCCAAGACAAACCTTGTTCTACACCCATCCTTCAAACTCCTTTGACTTTCCCCTGGTGCTGCCCAGCCTCACACAAACTGCTCTGTTGCTTTCTCACCACTAAAACTGTTTGGAGTTTCTGCTGCACACAGTTTGGCTCTCTGTAGCAGAAGCAAGTAAAAGAGCTGATTGTTTGTCACAATAGGAACATGCAAAACAGAGTTGAAAAATGTATGAGGAGAGTGATTAAGGGTGTGACCATAATGAGAAGGAAGCAGAGGCACAGATCTGCAGTGAAACACCACTCATCCCTAGGGGTGTGATCATCACAAGGTGGCAGCAAGTAGGAGCCAAGTCACTGCTAGCACAGTTTTCAATAGATGCAAGCAAGTCAAGTTTAAACCACGGGTTTAGAAAAAAACATTCAGCAACTAGTTCAGTTTGTTAAGAAGCTGCATCGTGCTTCAGGCAAATGCCAGACCATTATACTGATGACCACAGTGGACTGAAGCAGATTTGTGATGCCCTTTAGAAATGCTGCACAAAATATAAAACTAGTAAGATCTTTCAGTTGCTTACACTAGAAGACTGACATTACAGATCCTATGCTTTTATTTCTTGATAGAAAAAGGATACCATCAAGCAGCTGAAATGCTTTTCAGCGAGAGTGCTACTGCATACACTGCCAAACCTGCTCCCTGGTGCTCAGCTGCACACAGAGTAGCTCAGTTCCAATTCTTGAGTTCCTCTCAAGAAGGGGAAGGGATTTACATCTGCCACACAACTCCCTGGAAGTTTTAAACAGCTTAAAAGAATTAAGGATATTATCATGTGTCAAACAAGAGCAGCGAATTCTACAAAAGGATCTGGCTCTCACTAAAAAAATGTTCGGGAATAAAATAAATTTAAACTTTGCAACAATTCAAATCCAGTCTTGAATGAACCCCTGAGAAGAAGAAACCAGAAGCCAGTTTTACCCCAGGACTTCGCATGAGGGCAGAGGAAGAGTCAGGAGTTGTTCCAGCTAATAAAAAAAAGGAGGTCAGCTTCAAAGCTAGCTGCTTCAGCACCATACTTCCGCTGGTTACTATTACACAGAATTTGTTTCTAATGCAGAGTATCCAGCTGTAGGATCACAGTGAACAGATTAGTTATGTTGCAGAACTGTACTACAGACACACTTCTACTCCAAATTCATATTAAGATATTTAAAGGACTGTCTGTGACAAGTATTTGTGACTCTTACTGGGTAGGAGGTTACTAGCAAAGAACAACAAGCTGTGCTAAAGCAACAGCCTCCAATACAGCTAAGTCTTGCTCAATACAACAGCCCTTCAAGAATTAAAAAAAAAATGCATCCTCCCAGTCTCTGGGGCATCCCATTTCCCCGCTATTCCAAACTGCTCTAAGCTGAGCAGATTGTCAGTATTGGAAATCTGTCAAGCCTGCACCAACAGATTGCTTCTTCTTTCCCTCCGCAATATGCTTTCGACCTGTTTAAAACCAAACTGCAGCCAAGCTGCAGGGACAGGTTCTCCAGAAGTTACATAAGGTAGGGGACAAATTATTTATTTTTCATTTCAAATGTAAGAAATGCAAATGGAACACATGAATGGGATTTCCATGCAGCACCTAGCACTGACAGAACTGAAGTGCATCCTCACAGCTCCATGCCTTGAGCTCTGCCCTTCATGTTTGTGTCCACGATCTAATTAATGAGCGCTTCAGTTTAAAGGGACACCAACTTCTGCATGTAACCACCCACAAATACTCACCTGATTCCTTTGTCTCCCCATGAGCAACACACAGAGAACATACAACACCTCCAGTTTATACATGATCTCGTGCATGATCTTCATAGACTGCGGAAGCTGTGTTCGTGTCGAGGTGTTGGCCAAACCACTTTCATCAGAAGACTCTGAACAAGATGGCAAAGATGTGAGGCTGGGGCGGCTCCACCAGGAAAGGATTTGTTACAGTTATTACTTTCACACTCGAACGCAGCAGATGTAAGACCAGCCTGCCTGCATGAATCCTCTTCCCAACCAAAAGCAGTGGCGTACAACAAATAACCAATTTAAATTAAATGCAAGGGAAGAGGAAAAAGTATAGCTGAAATTCTGAAAAGAGACAGTTTGACTTTTTAAAACTATTTAATTTTTCCATAAGCTAAATCACATCATATACAGAAAAATAGGCAAGATCAATTAATATGAATTAGCAGACTAATGAATCAGAAAGAACGTGAAAGAAAAGGTAATAGAGATGAGAGTATCAGAAGCATTTGCTATTAATCTGCTTGCATTTTGTACCTCAAAACCAGCATACATTTAGGCCAAAGTTCAGTCATTTTCATAGCCCTGTTATATTGCTAAAGGCAGAAACTGGATGCCACAAATTCAAGTGGAAAACATGAAAGTTGTAAGTGACAGATAAAGTAAATAAGGACAGCAAAACTTGCAGGTTGCAGTTCAAAAAGGAATTAAGTCTTTAGAACATTTGCAACAAAGCTGCAAGCCGCCCTGCTTGAGGACAGTGTGAGTGCTTTCTGAAGCCACGTGAAGAAACAGTCAGTAGACAAGAACATGGAAGAAGGAAACCATCAAAGGCTGAAAAGCACAGACACCAGCTTTGACTCATACATCCCTAAGCCACAAGGCAGTGAAGCCTGAGGCAGTGCTCTGGGAAAGTATGTCTAGGTTTGCTTGCTAACTGATGCTGCGGGTCAAGAGCTGCAACGGAGCATGTTCCAGCTCAGCAAAATCGCCCTGTGAATCCCATCTCAGACTACTGAGCAGTCCCAGTTTGCACCAAGAGCATGTGCATAAAGGTCTGTACAGAATGCTGTTGGAGCAGCCACAGACTTCTCTTCTTGCGAATTTTCAGAACTTTGTTAATTTTGTAGAAATTATTAAAAGCTGGATAATGATGAAAGCTTCTGAAGAAGCACAAAAGCAAATAGTTAGGTATCAAAATCTGGGGATAACTCTCATTTCATTATTTAGTGCTTGGAGCTAAGTAAGACATACACTGCACTTTTGTACCACTGAAGAAACAAACCAGGCACTTCCTTCACAGCCTTCTCCTAAGGTTGTACTGACACTTCTGTACAGTCCCCTGGAGCAAGCTCCCCCACCAACCAACTCCACTGTGCTGGAACTACCTTTCCTTCTTAAAGAAGGGGTTGCTTGCTTCATATGAAGCGTATGAAATAAATTCCTAATTTGTAGAGCACATTCTGGTAAAGTCGCTTACCTCAGATGTGTTCTTGTCACTGAGGGAGATTAGTTATGAGGGTGCACGGGATTACAAATAAATGCTACTTAGGTGTGAAAAGGAATATTTCTTTCCCTTTCGCTAACTTTAGCTCATGAACATTAAATCAGTGCTACCCGAGAACAAAACAGGAGTCAGACCTAAGTGCTGATATTTCAGTATTTCATGCAAGAAAAACAGAATCTATACTTTTTGAAAGGAAAAGCAACACATGACAAACACTGAAGAAGGTAAAATATGCATTAGCTAGTGGTGGCTAGAGGAATGCAGGCCAGGTACCTGTACTGCTCTGCTCTGCCTCTTCGTTCGCCACTCTCATCAGTGCATCAAGTACAAGGGCATTGTCCAGCCAGGTGTACCATTCTTCCAGCTCCTGGAGGAAGCTGGAGGTGCCCGTTGTTTCAGACACCTTCCGTGTTGCCAGTTTGCATAATCGTTCAATGAAACCTGGTATATTCAGAAGTGTAGCTGGAAAAGAAAAACCATTCTGTTATTATTCAAGATTACCAATACAACAGCCGTCAACTCCTCTGTACCACCCAGTATCAAAACATCTGCATTAGTAACATGGAAGAGTACAGAGAAACATATCCTACCTAGTTAAAGAGATCCAATGATTGAAGACTGATTGCACTCTCCTATTAAGGACTGGAAGACAGCATTCATACCCTAGGCATAAATCAGCACTGACCTGGTTTATGTTAGACTTACAGTGGATAAGTAGCTCTACCCTACTCAAACTGCTTCTTTTTGGCCAATTCCCTCTTGCCAGCACTACTGTTCTTCAGCTCACAGGGAGTCAGTATCAAGAAACTAACCTGCCTGAAAATTAAGCAGGAAGAAATACAGCAGCACGATCAAGGGCCAGCTCCACCTCCCCATTCCCCTGCACGATGCCACCTCCAACATTTCACCTCCTTTCAGAGCAAACTGAACCAGCTAACTTCACTAATTGTTTGGAAAGCTCTTAGTTTTTTACGTATTAGCTTCCTGAGCTAGTTCACCATAGAGCAGAACGGGAGGGAAGCACATGACATCTGTCCCAAGTTGGAGGATTATAATCAGTGTAGAACTGCACCCTTAGAAAGAGCAGTTAGTCCAAGGCCAGAAGTCACACTTCTGTGAAAGATTTGGGGTCTTGGGAGGTGCTAGGAGGTGCATTTTGTCCCAGAGTTTTCAGAGAATCACAATTACAGGACCTGTTTATTATAGACACATCTCTAAGTCTTTGCACTTGCAAATAAAGTAGAAAAACATAAAGAATTCACCCATCAACACTATGCTCAGAGTTGAGATTCTGCCCGCTGGCACCATCTTGGAAAGAATAAACTCTCTGATAAAGATTTTAAAATTGAATATGCTTTATCATCTTAGACACAGTTCTGATTGTGCAAACAAGGAATGGTTAGTTAAACATTCGCTTGGGTAAGCTCAGCTCTGTGAGATCCAAGCTTATTGTTCAAATAATTTAAATTAATCTTTGTACCCTCACCAACTGCTCTTTACAAGCAAGCGCTGGTGATCACAGAGCCAAAGACAATACACTCCTCTATTTAAAGTTTCTCAGCTTCTGCCGGCCATATTACGCCCTCCATCTCTCACTGCATGCTCCAAATCTGGCAGTGTTTACAAATGGAGCTTTATCACTCATGGCTAATGTGGAAAAGAGATGAGAGAAACAGCTCCAAAACCCCTTCTTGTGAGTCCTGAGATGGCCTGACTTGAGCCCATGGAAATGCCTGCTTCAGAAGCTCAAAAGCTTTTCAGTATCTGAAGAGCTGCAAATAGCACATTCCACCGCTGAGGGTATTTTAATTCAAATATCTCGCCTAGAACACTGAGTATGAATTTAGGACTTGTGCATCTAAGCAAGGCTTCTGCATCTCCACACAGCAAAATGAGAAAAAAGGCACTATGCCCCAAGTTTAAGTTTAGATTACACCCAGAGATTTCAAAGGCTGGTGTGGTCGTGGTAGGCAAATGGTGACAAATATTAAACGTACTTTCCTTGTTGATAAAGACAGACGTGCTGCTCATGACAACTCCAGATAAAATCAGAGAAGGGACTGCTCTGACAGCAGCCATGATGCTTATAGAGATTCAGTTCAGGAATTAAGGAGGACATGAAATTAATGAGAGCTGCTAAAGGAAAGACCAAGGAAACAACTAAGCAACAGAAAACAAATCCAATTATCTTAAGCCATTCAGTTGATCAAAGAGGGCTAAAATGACAGAACTCAACTGATCTGATTACTGATCACACAGGAAAGTGAAAGCTACAGAGTTTCATTAACTGAAAAGACCATCTCTAGGAATCTGTTTGAAGAAAGGGAATAAAGACAAATGCTTCCTAAGGCAGACTGCTTACAGCACCTGCTAAAAACACACTACAGATCTGAGGTTGAGAAGAGCCAAATTTTCAATGGTTGCCATTTTTCTGCATTTGTTCACAACACAACAATTACCTTGATTAACTTCAGCTCGAGAAGGACCCAAGTTTTTTTTCTGCTGGGCATTTTTTGCAAGAAGCGTGTGCTTGTCATCGCTTCCTGTGTCAAGTTCAGAAATTGTGACAGCAAGGATCCTGCAGAAGTTTGCAAGCTGCTGCTGATCAAAACTGGATACAAGGCTTGCAAGATTGGGAATATCATCCAGTTGTATCATTTCCTAGAAGAGACAACACAATCTGCTGAGTAAATCACACGTGATATTCAAGAAGGGAACATATGGCATGGCCTGAAAGTTTCATCTACAGCTCCCAGTGAGATCTGCATGTTATTTTAATGTTAGTAAAAGAGAAGCAAATAGGCAGTGACAAGTGAAGAGTCTGAAAACAGCTGTGCATTTGCAACTGGCGTCACTTATGTTTATCAGCTCCAGAAGGATATAAATGCATCCTCAAAGTCTTCAAAGAATCCATCCTTCATGCATCCACACTGAATTGTGGAGACTTTTTTTTTAAATCGTTTAACAGACCACTGGCATTTAGAAACTAAGGTTTCAAATTTGTTCTCTGCTTCTATCCACAGTCTCTTAGAGGCTCACAGATGAGAACTGACTCCCATTTTTTTTCCCCCACAGTCTTCTTCATTAAAAGAAATAAAAATTATGCTGGAGCCATCTTCAGCATGAACTTTTACATTCAGATAAACTAAGACAGTTTCCTTCCTGGGGAAGTACAATATCCTCAACTTTAGTCTGAAAACAAACAAGCAAAACCAGCTACAGCTACAGGACCCTGATTCTCTCCACGTAATGCACATAGGTACATTTCACAAGAGTTACACCCCAGATGTTTTATTTGCACCACATCAAGGTAATAAGTTGCAGTGACATCAGCAAGCATTTCATTGTAAGCTCAAAAACCTAGCTCATGCAGAAGACCTCACTGCCTGCTCCCCCAGCCTACAGCAAACAATCTCAAGTAATCTCAGAAACATGATGAAACCCATGGTAAGACAGAAGCACACAAAGCCTTCCAGATGTCAGCAAGGCCACGGAATTAATCAATGTGTAATCAGAAGGAATGGACTAAAGAATGAACTCGTGCAAGTTTCGTTTTCCTCATGTGGAATAGTGGCTGTTCTTTAATGGCAGCTAGGCATCCACCTCTCCTATCATCCTGTGCAAGCTATGCAAAAGCATCATATGTAGCCACACACATCATTTGGCTTCTGTCTGAACTGTGATTAAAGTTAATGACTGGTGTAAACAGCCATGCCTCAAACAAGCTACAAGAAGTGAAAATGCTATCTTAAGAGTATTATTTTCAAAGCAACTGCTACGTTTCCCCACTGGCCTGAAAAGCCACACAAAAAGAAGAAACCAGTAACAAACCTTTTTTACTCCCAAGATATCTTCAATGAGCGTTGCAGTTTGTAGGAATGTCTTTTTGTTTGTCATCAGTGTAAACAGGAAGAGCACAAAGTCATTTCTTTCCGCCAGTCGCCTTGTGACTCCTTCCGTCTAGAAAGAAGCAAGAAGCACAGAAAGACCCAGAGTCAGGACCCACCTTGACGAGCTGCATGGTACAGGCACATGCAGAATGGTTTCTCAGAGGATGTGTTACCAAACCAGCTGCTCCTGAGACCAGAAAGCACTGTGTTTATGGTGACCAAAAGCCACTCCAACTCTTGTTTGAAGTTAACGTGCGGCGTGCAAAAACTACAGGCTCCAGGATGGGAGGCTTCATCTCAGAATAGAATTGTTTACTTGCTTAAGCCAAGAGTAAACACTGCGTGCCTGGAAACAAGTCAGAGAGGCTTGCCTCTAGTTTCCCATACAAATTATAATCAGCTCCATTTTATAGTATGCAAATTCAGTCCCCAAATTCCTCCTAAACTGTCAGTGTTGCTTTCAGAGTCTGAGCAACCAGAATCCAGCGTCAGCCACAACGAACTCAGCAGAGAACAGAACGCTCATGCTGAAGCATGCTTAAGAGTAACTTTTGGGTTCCTCACACACTTCATTATGGCAAGTTTTCACACTGTGATCTCTGCTGACAGCACAGATTGTCTTTTCTGCAATTAAAGTAACTTAAAACTACATGTTCAGTGCTTGCAAAGTTGTCTGCCATGACCGACATTTTAGCAGTGCTCACAGAAATTGACTACCTTGCACACTTCCTGAATACTTACAGATAAGCATAAAAACAGTTAACCCTGCACACACAAGATATTCATGATCCCAAACACTTCTTATTCAAGCAAGTAGTAACAACAAAGTAAATCAAGTCAAACAGGGCTTGTTAGCTATTATATTATTCACAGTTTGCAAAAGTTGCATTAGCTCCAGTTTAAGAAAAATAAGATTAGTGTAAGTCAAGTAAAATGTTGCTCCCTCTGTTCTTTCTATCTGTACTCAGATACAGAGTACTCAAACTCTCGAGATAAAGCTGCTGTCTTTGGAAGAGCTCCAGCCCATTAACTACCTTCTTGGTTTGTTTTTTTTCATTAAACAATGCTCCCCAGGTTATGCCATAATGAACTGTGTGATTAAGTAAACAATGCTGAGGATGTTTCCTGTAAGCATAATGAGAGGCATGCCCTTCTAGATCCCCATTAAAATTCTGAAGCTACCTCCATAGCTGGCACTGATCTGCCATCAACTGGCAACTGAACTGGTGTTTAGCATATGAAGCATTTGCAAAATCAAACTTAGAAGAGTTTGTCAGTACTGTCACTGAACAAGATGCGACGCAGCTTGGGTTGCAATGTGGGCATCCATTCCCAGTTTCAAATTTTAAGCTTGAACGCAACAAAAGCTGACATGGCTTTCTAACGGGAACACAGATACTCAAAGATCGAAACAAGAGAAGTTCAGCTTGACAATGCACTGAAGAAAACAAAATATTTGAATAATAACCCACAACATAGGGTGGTCGCGTACTTATCTAAAGGAATCGCAATGAAAAGTTTCAGAGTAAGTTTAAGTTAAGCTTAAACGAGTCTGTTATCAAGTATAAAACAACCACATCATATAAAACATAACCAGCAGATGGACTGGTCAAGCTAGAAGAACACTTTTTTTTTTTTTTTTTTCCAGCAGTTGTACTTACACATATACACGTGTTGTACAGTATGCTTAAACAGTCCTTGATGAGGTCATCACTTACTGCAAAGGAGAAAACAGACATTCACTAGCCTTATGTTGACAAGGAACACGAACGTCCAAAGCAGTGATACGAACAGCTATGAGAAGAGCAAGAATTTCAGGCTAACTGCTGGCTTACATCATACCTGCAAATGCCTGGAGAATAAAAAAAACAGAGGAAGAATCACTACCTACCCAGCTTGCTTGCTTTCTTCCACAACTACTACTCACCTCTGCCTTAGACTGCAGACAAAAAGGTGTACCTGAGGTCTAGAGCACTTCTTAGTCACACACAGAAGAATGTAAGCAATATTTCAAAAGGAGAGAGGGAAATCAGAAATTAACTCAAAGTCTGTCAACCTGAGAAACTGCTGACCGACGTATTAATTTCAGTCATTAAACATGAAAAAATAATGTTAGTCTTCACGTGGTTTTCTTCGTGAAGCATCAGGAGTTGTTAGGAAAGCCCTCGATATGATTTATTCCAGCATTTCAATATTTAGAACGTATTTTTGGTACAGACATACAACAGCTGCCTCAAGCTCAAGTCATTTCACCTTTGAAGTTCTCTGGCTGATGGGCACGGCACATACCAGGACATTTCCTCAGAAGGGCTGCGTGGAACCAACACAATCACAGACAAGATGAATGAAAACACTAAATTCAAGCTGCTCCAGCAGGAAAGCTGCCCTAAAGCTATTGCTCCTCATCAACAAATGCTCTCTGCAACTTTTTGGAAACTACTAGTCACTATGTCTAGGTTAGGAAAACAGCATACTTTTCATTATCTTACAATCTCTACGAATCCTGTTACACAAACAGTGTTTCGTGGGTTATTGTTAATAATTGTGAACAGTAGTTATAGCCACAGTAAGATGAAAAGTTTAGTGGTTGTAGACTCACTGCATTGAGAAAAGTTCTGCTGACAGCATGAATACTCCTGAGCTGCATTTTGCAGCAGATGAGCATCCTAAATCTCAACATGAATCAGTACTACAGAAAATAAAGAAACCAGTGATTCATTTAGGAACAGGAAATCTGTGGTATGGAGAAAAGAGCAAAAGAAAAATGGAACAGCTCATGTCTGAAGAAGGGTACAAAGTGAGAATGAAGAAAAAGGCAGCACAACTATTTACTTACTTTTTTGTTTCTTTTTCTGTGTCATAAGAGTTGGTCTCATGAGAATTTCGACTAAAAGCTGTAACGACAATAGATACAGAATAAAGGGAATAATAAATGAGGTACAAATAACCAATTAATTTGTCAGTGACAAATGCAAACTTAGTCCCACCTCTGCTAAAATCACTTAGACACAATCTCTACAGTGAAAAACCACTGGTGTCAAAATTAATAAAAATAACTGTTTGCTCTGAGGGAAGAATAAGAGTTATATATAAAATAGTCTCCCTATGGCAAACTTTTAGGAATGTGAATCTACAAAGAATACAATTTCACATACCAGGTAACATGAAGGATAGCTAACACACATCCCCCAGATTGATGAATCTTTAGCAATTTGCAAATATATACAAATTTTGAAACAGCTATCCCTAAATCTTGCTGGACTTCAAAATACATTTCAACTTGAAATAGTAATATACAATTTTCAATACTTGCTATAGCAGCTGTTGCATTCTTAGGGTAGCAAAAATGACTGTAGCACTAATGTAGTCCTTATATGAATGGAGAGGAGGGGAATGCACACCTCCAGGCCAGGCACCCGAGCACATTAACACATCCCTAAGCACTTGGGTTCCAGGCTTCCTGCTCTCCTTCTGGGAAAGAACACCTGCAATCAGTCTGTCACTTGTGAAGATCTCTTCTGCCCTGCCACAGAGCATACCCTTTCACTATCATTTGTTTTTGTTTGTAGTATAACCTATCACAAATTTATCAACTTGTTTTTGCAGCGCTGGCATGCTTCTCATATACGCTACAGCAGCTGGACTGCAGTTGTTAGATGTTTGTTGGAGAGGGCTTTCTTCAGCCATCATTCTGAAACTGCAACAGTATGCAGCAAGAGGCCAAAGGCAGGAAGAGAACGGGTAAGAGAGTGCCTCAGTTATCCAGGAAAAAAAAAAAAACAAGAGTTATGGGATCTTATTTCTTGGAAAGGGCTTGCATTCATGTCCAAAGCGCATACGGCTCGTGATCAGTTCGTGTGCTTCTACCCTCAGGCAGTATTTTACATGTATTCATATACAGGGATGATGCACATATTTTTGTTCTTCCTTCATGCCATGGCTGCCTGAATCTGAAAATACGTTTGGGAATATGCCATCACATTACAGCGTGATAGTACTGAGTACACTGCAAATTTAGAGCCTTTCAAAGATACTTATGCTTCGTGGTTTAAAATACTGCAACACAGAAGCAGTGCATGGCACACACTGAACTATTAGTAGATCAGACTAATTGCCTTCCAAGTCCTAGGGTAGGATTTTAAAAACATCTACCACTGGCTTCTACCACTGCCTGTACCCAGATTAAAGCCACTTATATCAGACAAATCCCCCTGGCCACAGTAGCAGGTAATTATGAACAGGATATCTGATGTGTAGACTCTAACCCAAGAAAGCCAAAAGCAAACAAAAACTAAAACTACCTTCTATCAAACAACCAAAAGCTCAAATGTATGCACTTATATTTAAATATAAAAAAAAATGCTTTGCATTCTAATAGCAAATGTACTTCAACAGGAAATATCACCATTTCTGTTTTAAAAATAAAAAGGTATTATTTTAAGCATTTTCATATTATGTTCCAAGCTTGTTGGGTAGCTGAAGAATTTTGTCCTCAGTTGATAAGATATTAGCAACTAAGCTAGCGTTGTTTCCAAAACAATATATCCTAAACAGATGCTTTTGAAATAGAGGTGTGCTGTTGTAGTAAGTGAATCAGCAAAGAGACTGCAAAAACAAAAAAGTCAGTCCACTGAAAAACACAAGTCGTACATTTCAAATGAAAGCGAAGATCACAGTGACTGACGATCACGAATTTGAGTAGACTTGGGTATCTGTGTAACGCCAAATTGCAACAAACAGAATAAAAGACAGACTGTCAAAAGATCTACATATAAACCTAGCAGCCCTGCTTAATTTTTTTTTCCATAGATGAAATGGTGTGCACTGCATGCCAGCAATAAACACAATCTTGCTAACAGAGCACACTTAGTGTGCTTAAAAAGTCCCCACACGTATCCTTCAGTGGTAAATGAAAGTCTCAGTGCTCTAGTACTGACTGTAGTACTTAATCTTACAACTAGAAATCATTTGAAACCATTTCTTAAGACCCTAGAGGTCTTGTAGCTCAAGTTACAAGCAGGCTACCTGAAGAAACAATCAGGTCTTTTACAGAACGTGAAAAATACGTCTCTCCTGCACTGAGGACTCCACATCTGGACACAGAACTCCAGGAGGGGCCTCACCTGAACAGAGTAGAGGGGCAGAATAGCCGCAGTTGTAATGGTTAACATCAAAACAGTAAAATCGTTCTGCAGATTGCATTTAGAAGAGTCTCAAAGATCCCATTTACAGACATATCAGTGGTGCAACTATCTTGCAGAAATCTTAGGAAAAAGAACCAACCAACCTCCCAAAAAAAACAAAAAGCACAGCAAAACAAGCCAAATAAACCACGCTTACATCAACTCCTCCAAATAAGTCAAACGTGTATGTATTTGGGAAAGTGGACTCTTGAGCAGCTTTTCTATCTTCTGTCACGAATGCCATGGCTTCCATTGAAAGAAGTGGAGAAATTTCCTGCATGCAAGAAAAAAGAAGAAAAAAAAGAAAATATGATTCATAAAGAAAACTACTCACCTGCATAAACACAGCTTCCACAGACTATCCTTGTGATCTACTGACTAATCAAATGCATGCATTCCTAGCTCTTATCTACACTCAGTTCACAGGTACAATCGTAGAAACAGTTCCAAAAATCACAGTTAGTAAGTATATCATTGTACTGGCCTTTAAAGAAAGTAACAACAAAATAACACGTGGATTCCAGAAGAACATGGCAGACACTACCTTTAAGATGCTTTGGCACTGGGAGAAATCGCTGTTTGGGTGGCTATGCTCATACAGCTTTTGTAACAGCAGGGGAATCCCATTCCACTTTGCTTGTTTATCTCTTTCCTTCAACAAGGCCTCAGTGATCTGCAACAAAGGAAGAATGTAACTCCCACTTGTCCAGTGTGTAACACTCATGAAAAAAACCCGTCCATAATACCAACACAGGAACATCACAGAAAAATCGTGTGCTGTAGACAGTACCATTACTAAATGCAGCCCCTCACTCCAAGCAGGGATTCATCCAGGGCTAGCAGCAGCAGAATTTTACAGATGGTTAACGTATCTTAAGAAGGACAGGCCTGAAAGCAGATGTTATCCTTTCGAATACCTAGTCTCATTCCGTATTTTTTCTATTGATCACATTTTTAAAAGGGATCACATTCATCTCTAACCAGTTCCACTAGTAGGCCTCTGACTGACAAGTCACTGAAGGAGGAAATCGCTGACCTTGACGCTATCAAAAATGATACGAGACTGAAGTAGAGAGCACGCACTGAAGACATACAGACTTCATTCCTTCTCCCGTTCAACGTGTAACGAGAACCTCCTCAGCCAAGTCCCTGAAGCCATTACTGGTCACAGCAATGACCCAAACCACCAGGACTGACAAGCATGCTCCTGAGGAATGTATCTACACCACAGAAAGAACTCCTGCAGTGCTGGGGCTAGTCGTAAATGGAGAGCAACACCTCCACCAGCAGAGGAGCAGCACTGTGTGACCGTCTGGGAAGAAGGCTGCTATCACCAAGAACATCTCCGCATTTGCTACTACGTTTTTGCAAACTTCCTCCAGTTTTCCTCCTTCACCTCAAAATATGCAAAAATCCTCAATATTTACCACAGTGTTCTACACCTGAAAAAAATCAAGCTGCAGCACAACGCTCATGAATATTCTGCTGAGAGCATCGAAGAAGCCACAGCAGGTGTTGCAAAGCCAGAAGGCTTCCAAGGGGATCCAGCAGATGCTCTAGAGGAGGAACTCTTCTGTGAAGTCCCCAGTCCAGTTAATGTTAACCAAAACATAACCCCTCTCCTCAGTGCTGCTTTGCCAGAGGTACCTAACAAACCTGTGGGGAGTGAACTTTGTACAGAGCGTTATGGCCAACAATGACAATGACTACCAGCAAGATTTCTGGCAAAATGTTTTGCACACCAATCCTCAGGCCAGTAGGGCCATATTGCAATACAGTGCTAGTGGCTTTTCTCTTACCCCAGACCTACGCTTTAAGCTGCTCTCACAGTGCAGTCACTCCCTGATCCCTGGTTCACTCCGTGCTTCCTTCCAGCTGCCTCACGCTCATTGTTCCAAGCTGCAGCCAGGAAATCTCCTTCCCTATTGTTTCAGCCCAGGCATCCTTCTCAGCTATACCTCAGAACAATTCCAAAGGGCTGTTCAGTTCCTGATTAGACACAATTATATGCAAATATACTCCAATTTCTGAGTGAGAATTTAACCCTTTTGTCTCTGTGTAAGACAGCATACAATACATCCAGAAAATGGATGTGTGTGATGAACTCAGTCTGGCAACGTCAGCCCCTGCGGGTCCTCTCCCTTCTTACCTTCCCAGATATACTGGGCTTGTTTTTTCCTTAAATCAAATACTCAAACTGGTACTTTCAGAATTTCAAGGCTCTTAAGGATCAGTTTTTCTTGCTACAAGGAATGATCAAAGCAGTATGAGCAAGCCCGGCCTATAACACTCTCCTCAGTTTTCAACTTTTCTCGTAATTCCAACTTGGAATAAGAGTCATTAACCAGCATTGCAGGGGAATGACGCAGAGCTCCTTCCGTGGAGGCCGTTCCCACAAGAAACGGCAGGACAAAACCAGAAAGTCAAAATGGCTTCACGTCATTTGGGCTGTGAATAATGGGTCAGCTCCTTTGAAGCCACAGATCCCCATTCCTCCCTGCAGCACCCTGCACAGAGCGCAAGGAGCTCTCTGCTGCTGCCCCATCTCGGCATGGGAGGAGCACGCAACGCTGAGCCGCAGGAGGAACCGGATTAATTGCTGGGTAAAGTGCAAAGAACACACAGCAGAACGCCAGGGAAAGGCTCCAGCTATCTGACTGCAGCTGATGGAGAAGATACTGCAGGCAACGCTGAGGCACATGGGCTGCAGCACGAGGGTGCAGCACAGAACTCAGCATCCAGCTCTCAGAGGTGGCCAAAAGCCCTTCAGCATTAGTAAAGCCCTATCTTGGGCTCAGTGCTACATTTGTTAACCACATACACACACTTCTCAGTTTAGGGCAGGATCTCTGCTCTCATTTCTGTACTAGCAGCTCTTCCTCTCCCCAGCTGATGTATTTGTGCTAATCTGCAGAAAACTTCCAGACTTGAAATTCTGAAAAACTGTAGTAAATATTTCCTTGTTCTCATCTTCTTTTAACTGCTTTCCAAGAGAATTTTTTCCTTCTCTTGATTTAAAACCCATCTTTGGTTTCACTGCAAACTCCAGCTTGTGGTCCCCATTCTACAGTTATGAGGCTGCCCTGGCTCTGAGTGCTTCCATTGTGGCAGGGCGGCACTTGCCAACATGAAGATTTTGGATTCCGTGGAGGGATTCAAATTCAATTAAATTCTATGGAGTTGTCTTCCTTTGCAACCACTTTGGTTACGATGTGCATCTCACGATTTCTGGAATAGTAGCAAGTCACCAGTTTTCACTTATAAGCAAAGCTGGTTTTCTCCTTGCTCGCTTGGGTAGACATCAGTGAGCAGCGATCAGGATAAGGGGTGGGTGTCCATGGACCCCCTTCCCTCTCCAACACATTTTTGGTCTCATCTAAGCAGGGTAAAGCCAACCAAACACAGACTCCTCAGAACTCTTCTTCACTCGCTGGCTAGCTGCAGAGTATAGCTCAGAGACCCCCACAGGAAGGCTGTGAGGTTAGACCCGATCCAAACTTCCCAACCACCCAGTGTGGTGGGACTGTCCCAGCCACCTCCTGCTCCAAGCTGGGGCAGCTTGGGCCTGCTGGAAGGGCGCAAACATTTGGGAGGATTTAGGCACTGAGCTGAAATGCAGCATCAAGCCCCTGAGCACTGCAAGGCAGGGCATGCACAGCATTTCTTTTCACCTCTCCCATAGGACTGCAGCCCACCAGTTCCCAGGAGATTACCCAAGCACCTGTAGCTGGAGTAGGAATACCTTCCCATTATCAAGTCTGTGTATAATTCTTCCTCAATGTACACTAAGTGAAAGAGACCACAGACAAATCTACGTTTTGTTTTTTTTTTTCCTTCCTCCCGCTAGAAATCCTTTAGGGTTTCTGCAGAGCACCCATTAGCAATTTCTAACATTCACCAAACACTAACGAATCCCTAAGCTTTCACCAGGCCATAAGCAGCCCTGTGCTGCTGCTTCCCTGAACCCACCCCCCACCAGCCTAGCTCCCCTTTCCTTCCCCCCAGCACCTGCTGCTGCTGCCGTGCCCATGCAGGACCGCAGAGCTCCAGGCACAGACCCTGCTGCTCTGTGCCAGCATCCTCGTGCATGGTCAGAGCTGCACCATGTGCTGGAACACCTGTTACCTAAAGTCTCTCGTAGTTAGGATTGCTTCAAAGCCTCTGTGCGCTTTATTTCACATTTTACTCTTCAAACATTTCAGTCTTACTCAGCAGTCATTACAGGAGAGTGCTTTCTGTGAGGCTGATATCTGAAAAGGCAAAAACAGTTAACTCAGGTGTCCAGGCATCCTTCACACCACTAAAGCACTCATTCTGTGACAGATTTTAAAGTCAAGACTTCTCATTTGTAGGTTTTGGGTTTTTTTCAGTTCACTTTTTGGCGACTGCAATTGTGCATTAAGCTAAGATTGGAAGTCTCTAAAACAGAATTTCCATTGCCTGTATTCATCGCAATCCCTTGTGTAAAAGTGCATTCCCATGTTCTCGTAGTTCAAGCAAAAAAAACCCAGGCAAATATTACGGATCTCAAGAAACAGATGCAAGCACTTGGCCTCTACGTAGTTAGAAGAGAATAAAATCCTTTCTGTTTCCTTTCTGCCAAATCTTTTAGGCTGCATTTTTATGAAACAGGAAACTAATATTTGTGCAATTAAATATTTAATTTTCCTCCCCACAGTACTAACTTAGGAAGTTGTCTCTGACACGCTGCCAGGAAAATGATTATTCAGTATTTTGGGGACCGTCCAGTCATTTCTGCTCTTTATTGCATTTTCCTTCCCAGTCACTAACAAAAATTCATTTGGCTAATTTGTCTCTTTCCTCCCTCTATGTTTCACAGACAGCCTAGCACCAGGCTAACCTCTGCCCCATCTTTCTTTTCGCAAGGCAGCACACAGACACACAACCTCAGGCCCATGCAGCAACTCTGGGAAGTTCTTTAGCAAAAAGTGCTGAACACCGCAGCCGTGGGGCAGCACCCGCTGCCAGTTATCTGCTGGGTCTCTGGCACAGAGCTCCGGGTAAGAACACGTCAGAGGCCCCAACGTTTTATTTGTAAAGACAACTCTCCGCAGGTGGCATGAAGCTGGCAAAAATCCCCACGACAGCCCCCACTGCCAGCCTCCCTGCAGGCCCAACGTGTGGATCATGCTTCCCAACACTAGGGCTCCTGCAAAACCCGGCTCGAGCCTGCTACTTTCCTCCTGCCATCCCAAAAGAGGGGGTGGATTGCGAGGCACGGTGACAAGGACAGGCCCTGCTGCAGCTTCCAGCTCGGAGCAGCCATCCCTGTGAACCCCAAAGCAGTGCTCCACTCCCTGTGTCTGCAGGAAGAGCTGGTCTATGAGACAACACCTTGTTAATCTCCAAAATCCACAATCCCCTCTGAGAGCAGAATGATTCCAGGGCAGATCTTCAGCAGCAGCAGCTCTTCAGAACCACTACAGGATTTACTGGATAGGCTACCAGTGTTTGTTTTGATGAGATCATGCTCAGAGAAAAAATAAGTCAATAAGATCGTAAAATATTAACTTTTCAGCGATCACTCTTTCCTTGGAACTGCCAGTTTCTTGACCCATTTTGGAAGAAAACAACATGTAAGAATAGCTAGGAAAAGGCAGGAGCAAGGAACTATCACATCTGCAACTGTTTTCCTCCCACTCACTTTTAGTCAAGCAAAATAACACTCCCAAAGACTAACATTGCCTCTTTTCAACATCATCTCCAGCATATGACAGAACTCTGTTACATAAAAGCTGGTGCAGGCTGTCCAGAATTAGCTGGCTGTGCTCTCCTGAAGAGGTATAAGCCTGCTCAGAGCAATACAATTAGAGCTGCTAAAGTGGATTATATTCATGCGAACGTCCATTTGTCGTTGCTGTCAGAAGGAAACAAAATTGGCTGGAAAACAAAATATTTTCAGAGGTTTGGAGGGAAACTACTACACAGAAAACAGATACTTTGTAATGGTAGGAAATGGAAATCTGCAGGATGAGGTAGAAAATGTTTTCCTTTCACAGCAAAATAGTTCAAAGTGGATATGGGACTACACTGCTAAGGGAAGCCTCTACTCCTCGGAACAGTAGATTGTGAGACAGAGCTGGAAAACTGGACTCTCTTTTCCACTCTGATTGTTTCAGCTAAGCCTTGGCAATCCTGTGAGAGTGTGAGACCAGTGCAGACGATCCGCTCTTGGGACTGCACCAGAAGCATGCTAATTTGCCAGCAAATCTCTGGCTAATCCGTTATTATACTACTTCTCTACAGGGATCCACACTGCTGCATCTAAATATCTTCTGGTTTCATGTTATAGAGGTGCTTTTCACAGCTGGCTTGCAGCAGACAAGGTGTATGCCCTCTTGCAGAGGGGACGAAGCCCTGCTTTCAACTTGATCAGGTGAACCAAAACAGTCCTTGTGCCTTCATGGAACCGCAGCACAAACCCCACTGTGTGTTATTTACAGTGCCCGTGTGCACAGCACAGCCGTGCCAGGGCAGGCACCGCAGGCCAGCCAGTTCACAAGTCATATTTTCCATATAAGAAGATGTGTGTCACTTCTGGAAAGTCAGTCTGCTCCTTGTTGACCAGCATCTGAAAAGCCCCTTTCATTTGCTCAGTGCTCAGCACCAGGGCAAACCTTTATCCGAGGTTATACAATCTGAAACAGAGACTGATGCTCACATCCAGGGCAGCAACCGATGCTAGCAGTATGGCTAAAAACGATATATGAACACATAATGGCCATGTTTACTAAAACCTGTTTCATTCATCTAACATCTTAACAATAATGCACACAGGCCGACTGCCAAGAACACGGTGACTTCTGGTAGGTGAGCCCAGCAGGAGCACATGGCAAAGATCCAGACTGTAGAGGTTTAGGTGGCCTCAGTGCTGCCAGATATTGAGGTAGCTGTTGTCCACATTATTTTCATGCCCTCGTACGATCAGGCCGATGAATTTCCAGATATATGCCTGTCAATATTATCCTTACCATCTCAAGAACGAGCCCGATTTCCTCATACAAAAAGAGATTTTGAGATCACCTAAAATCAGGACTCAAAGCTTCATTAAAAAACAAAACAATTCTGCCGTTGCCCACAGATGAATACCAATTGCTTCCCAGAGACCAGATGCTGCAGTAGCACCCATTTTGTGGGAGAACAGGGCTCGGATGGCAGGCACCACAACAAGCAGAGGCGTTTCCCAATCTCTCTGAAGTAAGCGCTTGGAAAGAGTTTCTCCACAGGACACCAGATGTGCAGCTCACGCAGCCTGCAACAGCTTCCCTACAGAGAACAGCGAGACAGAATGGGAAGGGCACTCTCCTGACTTGATCTTCTAGACCCAAACACAGCTTGGAACCCATCTGCTCTCAGGCTTTTCGAAGCAATGAGCTGAGAACCCCAATGGAGGGTTGCACACTGCTACCGAGGAGTAAACAGGAGGAAAATGGACTGAGAAACACCGATAAAAATAGGATTTAAAGAAAGCGCCCCAAACTGCCTTGTACTGCTTTAAAGGTTACGTCAAAGTGTTTTAAATTTAGACCTACAAACAAAAGACTTGCTTCAAGGTAACAGTACAAAGACACGATTTGCAAAGTTGAAAATCATTCAAGAAGTTTGTTTTTCTTTTTCCTTCCCCTCAGTCTAAGTAATTTAAAAATGCATTCCTACAGCATTTGTGAAGCACTTGGAGGCCTATGGCCCCAAGCCTGAAATTTCTCAGCTCAACAGAGACACAATGAAATTTATGAAGAAAAACAAACAAACAAAAAAAGCAACAAAATCCACCCTGAATTCAGGCCTTGTGAGAATGAGGACGTAACTGCCAGAAGTCTCCTTGTTTTCTGCAAGTCCGGCTGTTTGCAGTTGTTTCAAACAATTCCTACCAGCCCCGAATTAACACATGGTACAACACTGTGCTTCTCAAGCTAAACGAATCCCAGAGCAGACGCAGCAGCCTAGCACGTCATGTTGGTGCACAACATGGTTACAGGTTTATTTGGCTTGAATTGCTATGGGAGCCAGAGCGTAGAGGCAGAGGCACAGGTAGGTGAGACAACACACCCCTGTGCCTGCCTGCAGAATGCTTTCCTGAAACAATCCCACAGAAATAGCTGCCTGTAAAACAGAGAAACAGGGTTCAATCCAAGCAAGCGATGTGCTTTTTCTCAAGTTTTAACCAAACTGGCATCTGAGCAAGCAGTAGAACCAGGACAGAGCAGCAGCTAAAAATCCTCTCCTGCCTCTTCTACCTACCTCAACTACAGCATTAGGGATGGATGCTAATTTGGATGAGCAAGTATTCTCCCAGTAATTGCTCAGAAGCCTTCTTAATCAAGGAGAACACCCTGTTGTCTAATCTAATGAAATTCAATCAAATCCCATTTTTATTACATTTTAAATCTTAAGATATCTTAGCTGAAAAAGCGGCCACCAAAAAGTAAGTTCATTATGCCATGCTTCTGTTTCCAGGCTTTGCACCTTTTCACATTTAGCCTTCAAAAGAAACACCGACTGTTCTTCGCAAGATGAAACAAGCAGCCCTGTACTCCGGAGCAGCTTCTTTAAAAAGCTGCACGTGCACATGATCGGGAGCAGCCCGGGTGAACGAGCTGCTTTCATTTCTCAGTATTTCCCAACATCATCGACTGGGAAGGATGACGATTTTCAACAGAGCTGGAACATTTTCACAGAAAACCACCCGCACGGAGCTGCGCCTCGCAGAGTCCCAAAACCACGAGGTGGCATTTGACCGTCGAAAAACCCCCTTCATCCGATGGCGCTTTCGGTCGGGGTTCCGGGAAGAGCTGCTTTTCCTCGCACGAAGCCCCCAGCCCCAGCAGCACAGCACGGCCCCGCTCTGCGGCCTTTCCCCAGGAAGACTGGAGAAGAAAAGCTCGCAGGCGGCCCGCCCCCGCCCCGCCGCCCCCAGGCCCGGCCCCGGGAGGTGGGGGAGCCCCGAGCGGGCCCAGCAGCCGCGGGAACGGCTCCCAGCCCTCAGCGACGGGGCCTTAGGGCCGGGCCCCGGGACGGGCCCAGAGCGCGGCACGGAGCTCCGCCCGCCCGCCCCCCAACCCCGAGCCTCCCCCTCCGGTACCTGCGCCCCCCGCGTGAGGCCGCGGCCGCTGAGCTGCCCGTGGCGGAGCTGCGCCAGGATGTTGGTGGGGGCTCCGCGCCGCCGGCGGCCGCCGGGCCCAGGGCCTACCGCCGCCATGGCCGCTGCCCCGCTCGGCCCGAGACAAACAGGAAGCGCCCCCTCCCCCGCCGCTTTGTACGGAGCGGCGCGAGGGACGTCCGCAGCGCCCCCGTCCGGGCACCGCGCGCCCTGCGGGAAGCGGCTGCGCCCGGAGCCTGCTGGGAAATGTAGTCGGGGCGCTGTGCGCATGCGCGGTGGGCTCTGGGAAGGAGGGCATGGCGGCGGGCCTGGGGAGCCTTGCACAGGGGAGCGGCCGGCTGCCCCAGCGCGAGCTCTTAAAAGGCGTTGTAAATGCACCAGAGGGGGCTGTGCAGGTGGAGGTAGCTGTCGTTACAAGCTGACTGGCTGCAGTGAGGCACCAGGCGTAGCAAACACAGGCCTCCTCCACTGCAGGCCCAACAGGATTTGTAGCACTCGCGTTAAGCTCCGATGACATTTTGCAGAGCTGCTGTCACACTTTGTTATGTATCTGAATCATAGAATCCTTAGAGTTGGAAGGGATCTCTGAGGGCCGTGTAGTCCAACTCCCCTGCAATGAGCAGGGGCACCACAGCTAGGTCAGGTTGCCCAGGACCTGGTCCAGCCTCGCCTTGAAAGTCTCCAGGATCAGGGCATCAACCACAGCCCTAGGCAACCTGGGACAGTGCCTCACCACCCTCACTGTAAAAGATTTTTTCCTTATATCCAACCTAAATCTCCCCTCTTTGAGCTTGAAGCCATTTCCCCTTGTTCTGTCACCACAGACCCTGCTGAAGAGCCTGTCCCCTTCCTTCCTGTAGCTCCCCTTCAGATACTGACAGGCCGCTCTCAGGTCACCTCGCAGCCTTCTCTGCTCCAGGATGAACAGCCCCAGCTCTCGCAGCCTGTCCTCATAGGAGAGGTGTTCGTTCTGTGGATCATTTTTGTGGCCCTTCTCTGGACACGCTCCAACACGTCTATGTCTCTCCTGTAATCAGTCAGTGTCTTGCAGCCTGCAGAACAACACTGAGCACCAGGCAGCCATGCCATAAATAACACCAGGGAAGCCCCAGACGTGGATTAACTCATGTACTCAGCCAATGTAATGGGGCAGACATAAAAAAAAATGTTCCCTGCCTGTCCTGAGCAGGCCACTTACCAGCCCTGCTCCCAGCGCCTTGGTCCGTGCAACACCACAATGTACAGGACAGCACAGCAGCCCAATGCCCTGTGAACCTGCTACTTCAGCTGAAATCCTACAAAAAGAGAGAGAGCTGCAGTTTATGGGCATCCTGTTTTGGTATGTTTCTTTGTATTGTTCTAATACCCTTAATAAGCAGGCACGTGGAGAACCTATTAACAGAATAAGATCAGAAACAGCTGCACCATAGTACAGTAACATAAGTCTGTATATACTTCACTACTACTAGCTGAGGTGAGCAACTCAGTCATAGAACTAAAATCCACAGTGCAGCACCCAAGGAGCTTCTTGAATCAAGTCAAATAAATGACAAAACAGCAACTCATGACCATGTGAAGAGCTTTCACAAGACCTTTGTGAAAACCTGCTGTGCTCCAGAAGAAAAAAAAATTGGATTCGCACAAACTGCCAAGACAAGTGCGAAACATCACAAATACCTGAGGGCGAATGAAGCCAACAAATAAAAGAGGTCACACCAATTTACAAAGGCAGACACCAGAGAGTGAGTTCCTGACTCACATACAGGCAGCAGCTCCTAGTGATTGCCCCCAGAACTTAACCATCACCAGTAGCTGCCCTCCTCCCTTGCTACTGCCTCTCCCAGACTTCTAGAGCTCCTATCTCCTGCTAAGCAGAGCAGCCCAGATGGGGTTGTTAGGGAGGCAGCAAGGATTGCAGCATGCAGTCTGGGTGCCAAAATCATGACCACTTTAAACACAGACCTCAGTTTATATTCAATTTTAACTTGCCCTTGTACAAAGAACAATGGGTAGAAAGGAATAAAGACAGGAGAGATTAACAAGTTGCTCAACAATGCTGTCTAACCAGTGCTGTGTTGAGATCCAGGTGAAGTCTTTTAGAGTTTTATAGCACCACACCTTACATCACTAGTCACCACCATGAATAATGTGGAGGCCTGTGCTGATCACATTTATAAAAAGCATGATCTGCTAATGGATGACTTGCTGTTTAGATAAATTGCTGTTCACAGAAAGCCATATGAAGAAATGCAAACACGGCAATCTTCTCTTACTCACTCTGCTTCATAGGTACAAAAGGCTGCCCCTCAGTCTGCTTTCTCACTGCTTTCTCTGCTTCCCTCCCCCTTTGCTTTTTTAGCAAAGGTTTTTACCATTTGGAATTCATGCAGAGATCTGTCTCATTTTCCTCTCTCTCCTCCTTGCTTAGCTCCACTAAAAGGTGTTTGTCAGACCTTTCATCAATCCAGCCACATCCACAGCCTCTCCAACTGCAAACAATTCTGAAATATCTCGAAAAAGTCTGGCCAAAGCTCAAGGCTTTGCAGGCTGCCTACAGTATAGAAAAAAAATAGAGAGGCGACGTCAACAGCAAATGCTAAATCTGGTTTCTGTGCTATTTTTCACAACTCAAACCAAAATTGCAGGTTCCTTCCAACCTTTGACAGCTGCCAGGAGTCCCAGTAGGTGGGACCTTTTGAATTCTGACCTGCCTCATTTGGAAGCCATCAAAAATTTCGACTACCCCAACACTGTGTTTCATGCTCACCTCATTCTGGATTCCTGACAAAACTCCACATTCTGTTAACATGACTAAGTGCTCACCATGTTGCTTGGCTGGAGTTCTCCCTCCCAGTGGAAGACACTAAAAGAGACCTACCAGCTCTTCAAGAGACAGATGTCCTTCATTGTGAGGCTCCTGGGAGGAGAGGCAGCAGGACACATTAAAGAGCTGGAGCATAGCAAAATTAAGGTTGTCTTGTGTTATTCTAACTCATCTGTCCCATAACACTAATGAAAATCCATCTAATTACTTTCAGTAGAACAGCTGTGGGCAGGTTAGTTCTTTCAGCTCCAGCTGCGCTCCACTAAGGTCTTACCTCCCAATGCTACTGCCCCATTTCTGGCATTGGAACATTAGGTGAGGGTACCAAAATTCTGTGGTTAGCATGCATCCACTATCTTAGTAAACTGCAACACATCCTGAAGTCCTTTAGCTTGTGGGTGGAGCAGCACTGAAAGAGAATAAGGACCAAGCACCAAGTGAAGCTGTTGGAAAACACCTGTATTCCATCAGCCTTATGTTTGCAATGAGGAGCCACTAGCCTAAGCTCCAACAATGCCTCAGTTTTAGGGTGCTTTACTTTCAATACTTGACTGAAACAGTTGCATGCAGAATCTCTAAAGCAGCAGCTGTCACCCTAGATAAATGGAAGAGAGAAGTACACAGGCAGAAGCATCTGCAGAGGTCACCCATGCTTCCAATCAGTCTGCTCACCGATGGAAGGGCCTCTTACTATAGTTTATTCACAACTGTAACAGGATTTCCATCCTCAGGGATAGGAGGGCAGGCTTCATGGAGCAAGTGTTTATAGCTCTTGTGATGGAGACAAGAGCTCCTCAAAGCAGTGACACTACTCCAGCAAAGTCTGGGCCTTGACTCAGTTGCAGTTCAGTATTTTACTAGCCAGCCATGGATTTATTTGTCCTGTACTTCTAGCCCACTCAAATGAAGAAAGCCAAGGCTGCAGTACAACTCAGAGAACCATATACTATGTGCCAGATTGACACCATTGTAGCAAACAAAACACAGAGGAGGGGAAAAAAAAAAAAAAGAGATGTGAATCCAAACCAGTCATGTACCCAGGCTGCCAGGGGTGCATTTTAGTCGCTTCAGAAACAGCTGTAACAGATACAGCACTGAAGCAGCGGTGGCTGCCACACATGGGGAAACACAGGATTCTCCTGGCTGCTTTAAGTACTAATCTGTGCAAAAGCTTCCATACAGGCCTAGAGACACCATTTTACTAGCCATTCATACATTCACTTCAAATTGCCAGCTTGGATCTTCTCTGACACAGATTCTGGCTTGTCCGTGCTTGCTCCTGACTGCTCACCACCCAGCAGGCTTGGAGAAAGCCTAGCATTTTTTCTGCCCTTTTTAAAATTTTTCTTCAAGAAAAATCTCTTTGTTACCATACTGCATTTGCTCATTGCATACACCTGTTCTGACACTAATAATGGTTTGAGTTTGCCAAGTCTGAGTTTGCCAAGTCAGCCGAACACCAAGAACTTTCATGCCTTTCACCTGTTGAGACAACAAAGGAAATGCAGCTTTGTTTTCAATACAGGAAGGATCACAAGAAACTCTCACTTCCTGTTGCAGGGAGCAGCTTATGAACCTCCTGCACCAAAGGAAAGTTACATTTCATTCTGAACTGAGTCACCTTCCAGTCTACCCTTATGGGTGCTACCCATAGAGCTCAGCAGGTCCACCTGGAGGCCAGCTTCACTGTTAGAAGTGGCTGATGCGGAGTTAGACAACTGAGGTCCCAAAGGGAAGTTTAAAAGAGGAAGGAAATGGGGAAATTTCGTAGGCAAAGTATACCGGATTCTGAAGAAGAGAGCACACTCTACTGCAGGGTAAATCAAACCTCTGCAAGTCCATGTTCCCCCTCGGTTTGCAGATGACATTACCTGGATGCTTACTAAACCAGTTTCAGGAAGGTAGTACTGACTCATGCTGATTCTACACACAGGAAGCAAGCAGTTCCCTGTGTCACAAGTGCCTTCCTCTCACTGAGCCATCCTTCGTGCTTGACAGACATGCTAGTCTACAAATCTGAGCCTTCACCTCGTGAATCACAAGGCTTTCCTAACAAATCACAGATCTTTCAGGCTCACCACACATTTATAATGAGGCCAGTGAAAAAAAAGTGGAGCATACCACAGAGGAGATTTGTAGTCTCAGAGCTGGAACTAGAGCTTGTACTCCAGCGCTTCATTCCTACCGACAGGGAACCAACTTAGGCTCACTTTTATGGAGCAGAGTAAGCTGTGGACTCTGTAAAAGGCTGTAAAACTTCAAAGTCACCATGAAATAAACACAGTACCTCTCAGCCTGGAGAGGCTTTTCTTTCTGAACACCTGCTTGCTATTCAGGTAACCAACTGTTGTGAGGTCAGTGACTTAACAGCATCAACAGCTGATGTGTGAATCACATTTATGAACCAGCAGCAGCAGAATTTAATGCAAAGTTTTTTTCACTTTGTACAATTCACATTGTGACGTATGACTTTTTTTCCAGTATGAAACTATAAAAATATATTCCCAGAGTCTGCATCAAGTTCAGAAATTTGTATGGATAACAAAAATATAATCAAGTGTTGTCCAGGAAGACCTGTCCCAGCACTGCAAGTTTAGAGTTAAAAGACTGACTGGGGCAACTCAAAAGGGAGTGTGATCTCTTCCTAGAGTTTCTGTTCTTTCCACCTAGAGGTATATCTGCGGGGTCTTTTGCACTCTCCCCTTCACCACAGTCAGAAGTCTGCTTTAAGGGGAACTTCTTGTTTTTCTGAAGTGAGTAAAACTCCCGCATTAGGTCTTCCACTTCCCACTGCTCTTCTTTCCGCTTCCTGCAGCAGTGCAGCGCAGCAGGGTCTATGGGATGAGCTTCAGTGTTGAAGATGTACCCTCCAGCATTCAAGATGCATTCGCCATAAGGTGTGACCACAACATCAAAGTCTGATCCATCATTGTGAATGAAGTTGTCTGGGTCAAACAGTAGATACAAGTATTTCACTGTTTCAGCCAAGAAGAAGGATTCCATGCGATTATCCAGTCTGTGATCTCTCAAGTCTTTGATCTACAGAAGAAGAGAACCAGTGGGTTACATTTACATCAAATTCAAGAACTTAGAGGAGAAAAATTAAAACCAGCTTGTAATTCATCTACGTCAAACAGCACAGCATCAATTCACCCCATATTTTAGATGGTAGTATACCAGTATACCAACAAATTTTCAGATGTTTTGAATTAGTATTATCCAGTGATTAGAAACAGGAAACTAAGTTAAGAGAAATCTAGTTCCTATAAGGGTAAGAAGAATAATCTTCCCATCATTTCCCTAACTAAAAAAAAAACAACCAAAAACTTTAAATCTTTAGAAAAGAGAACTTCTAGCTGTTTAATGAGTGAATGGATGAGATCCTGCAGGAAACTGACTAGAGGGACAGATGAACTGATCAGAGCTGGCAACTCTTTAAGGATTCTTTTCTTAGAGTACAAGAGCTCTCCATCCTCATGTGTAAGAAATGAAACAGGGAAGGATGAAACCAGCATGGCTAAGCAAGGATCTGCTGGTCACAATGAGTTAGAAGGAAACGTTCCTGCTTCCTCTGCCCATACATGTGGCCTGGGAAAAGTACAGGGAAGAGAACAGGATGAGATTAGGAAAGCTAAGGTACAGATGGAACTGAACTTGGCCAAGGATGCAAAATAAAACAATAAGGGATCCTACAGGGACACTGGTCAGAACAGAAAGGCCAAGGAGAGTGTACCCTCTCTGATACATGAGAAGGGAGAACTGGCTACAACAGATATGGAGAAGGCTGAGCTGCTCACGGTTTTTGCCTCAGTCTTCACTGGCAGTCAGGCTTCCCTTGCCTCTCAAGTCCCTCAACTTCTAGGTGTTTTTTTTCATTTGTTTTACAACAGACAGGCAGAGAACCCGTTCATTTCTACAGACCATTTGAGCCTTCCTGCCAATGTGGAACACCTCATACCTACCAAGATACAGGAAAGCTGAGGAGATTCTGATGCTCTCCTATGTTTTAAGCTCTGGTGTGACAACCAGTTACAGAATTTGGCTCGCTTTTCAAGCTGCAAGAAAAGTTACTCCCAGAAACATCATCAGCAGTTCAGCTTTAGGAGTTTACTTGAAAAAGAAGTCATGTTTCAATAGATGTGATTACTTGACTCAATGCACAACATCATTCATAAGAACACTTTGTATCTAAAATGGCTATTTAGCAGCCACACTTACAGTTGCAAACCCACAGTCCACCTTGCTGATCTTCTCTATTGACTCCACTGCATCTCTTCCCAGTTCTAAGAGTATGGGATCTCGCGTAGCACGGTACAGATACATTGCACTCTCAATCAGCTCTGCAAAAACAAACAAACAAACAAACAAACACCAACCCAAAACTAATTAACAAAGAGTTGCAAGCATGAAGATTATCAAACCACCATACGGGGAAGAGATGTTCTCTGAATTACTGATAGTGATTTAATATGATCATGTAAGTAGCTTAGCTTGTCTTGTACTTCCTCTGGCTAAAAACACACCAGCTGGATTCTAGTGAGGCTGTGCTACAAAGAAATTCAGTGTAACCACGTTCCATCAACTCAGGTAAGACTGAATAGTGCTCCTTTCCACATTCAAGAAGAGGAAGAGGAGCAACACAAGAGGATTCGAACTCAGTTGTCAAAATGAGCAAAGATAGATGCTTCTAGAAAGGATTACAAATAAAATTCAACCTCTCAAACATAATCTTAAAAAAATGCTGTAAGGCTTTGGAACACCATGAAAACTGTCAATATAGAAATACTGTACGTAGGGATTACATGCATTTACAAAAAAAAAAGTCTTTGCTGTTGCTATAATAGATGCTAAAGTTAACACTGGTAGTTTTTGGTAGAAATGTCAATGTGAATTTTACCAAAATGCTCAGACCAAAAGGCAATTAATTACACAGCCTTACTGACCTAATAATCGCGTGTGAAAGTTTTGTCAGAAAAAACAAACATCTTCATAGGAAAGAGACTGCACTGCAATATTACAGACAGCATTAATCCTCTTATGTGTCAATCTCTACTCGTGTAACTGGAACTAATTTGATTCGGGAACTCAACAGAACTAGAGCAGTCTATTCACACTCACCTTCACCTCCTAAACCTAAGGGTATAAGCAGTCACATTAACATTTCACGTGACTTTAAAGTAAAAACACCCCACGTTAGAAAATCTAACACAAACCTGTCATATCTGATGTCGGGAACTCAATTCAATAACAGGGCCCCTTTCTATAATAACACTACTGTCTGCTTCCTTTAATAGCCCTGCCTTTGCAAATGGCAGAAAGCAAAGCATTTGGCTTTGACTAGTGAACATCACTGGTGAAACCGAAGCAGGAACCAGGTCAAATCAAAACTGGGCAGGAGCTTTTAGATGGCAGTTACTGCTAACATCTGGTCTGATCTCACCACCAGAACAAAACCAGAACTACACGTTCCTTTTTATTTCATGTCTGCTTACCTGGCCTGAGGGGGTATCCTTCTCTCTTGTCCACTGTATAGCCCTGGGGAATGTTGTAGAACTCAGGCAGCCCACCAAACTGCTTCCAAACAGTGTAATAGTTGAGGAAGGTCCGCATGGCATTATCCACATCCCCAATTAGGCTCTGAGAGAGAGGAAACAATTAACAAAGCAACATCAGGGTGAAGAAGAAACAGTACAGGAATTGATTCAGTAACACCTCTACAGCCAAATCAAGAGATGATGACAGAAATGGGTTGTTCAGCAAGTCTTAACAGCATGATTGATTAGTATTTAAGCATGATACCTTAAGAATAGATAGTATGAAGAGGAATTAGATACTGTTGGACAATATTATTTCAAGCGTACAAAATACGACGTTGCCTTGATTTTCAGTTAACGGAAGGCTGGATTTCCTTTAGTCGAGCACAAGATTCAGTTTGTTTCAGTAGGGATTACCAAATCCCAGACCAAACATAAGTACTGGTAAGAAAGCAAACTTCTCAGCGTATTTCGGTGGGAAGCATTCACAAAAAGAATGTATATATGTGGTAGCAGTAGAAAAGCTGTTCTATTTTTCCTTAGGTTCCCATCTAGATTATGCGACCACTATCAGCACAGTTTGCTACAACAAAACCACTTTCTATGCTTAGTAAGACTTTTTTTTTTTTAATTAGACCAAAGATGGAGACAACATTTACTCTTACAAAAACTCAGGACTGCTGCAGACATCACCAGAGATTAGAACAAAGCTTGAAACCAGCACAGACGAGGTTTATGTCTGTAACTTTTATTTTATATATCAACTTGAACAAAGTCACTATATGCTACCAATGTGACAGCTCTCACCTGTAGGCCTGGCCAGTAAGCCTCCAGAGACTGAAAAACAGGCATGGATACCGTTCCTTTGTACATCTGAACCCAGAGGTACCAGTCATCAAACTTTGTGTAATTTTTGATAGCTTTGTTATATTCTGTGTATTAAAAAAAAAAAAAAAGCATAGATGAGTAGGTAATAAAAAAAAAGTTCTTTTTCAGATTGACTGAAGTCCCTGTTTCACCTCAGCTATGTCAAATGAATGAGCTGTGCTTTCCTCCTTGTCAGAACGTGCACTGTGGTAACTGTTCTCACAGATTGTTCCAAAGTGTTACAACAAAGACATTGGGAACAGTCTCAAATGGAACTTATTAGTCTTGCTCTCCCACAGGAAAACTTTTACAGATGAAGTCAAGGGCACATTCCTGGGACCCTTCACAAATGAAAAACAAACAAACAAACAAAAAAAACCAGCTTACCTAGGAACATGGACATCAGCTCCTTGTCCTGCAGGAGAATGGCTCCTTTAACAAGGTATTCAAAGTAGGAGTCCACTCCTGCTCCAATGCCAGCATCTTGGGCCACCCATTTGGCAGTTATCACGTCAATGTGGTTACCAACCTGGAGGAAGCAAGGGGAGAAAGAAAGATAGAGTTAAAATGGAAACAGAGCTCATCTTCTAAATGATATTTTAAAAAATTCCCACAACAGCAACACCACACAAAAAACCTCTAACCTTCTCTCAGAAGAACAGATTCACAATGATAATATCAATGAGCATTTTCTCTAGTACAAGAGATGTCTATCAGCACTAGAGAAGTACAAACCATAGAAAATCATTACTTGAGGATTTGCTGCTTCCAGTATAAACACTGCAATGGCCAAAACAAAATGTCATGCTACAGTAAAAATCCAGCCTCAACATTATGTGACTGGTACTAACTTCTATCTTATGAAAGCACAGAGAAGGATGATGAGGTACAGATACAGAGCACAGTGCCAAGAATGTCAGGGGCATGAGAGAGCTGCCACGCTAATATTTAAATAGATTCTTCACACCTGGCAGTCTTCAGCCTCCAAAGAAATCTAGCTGAAGGAGAATTTAAAAACAAGTGTGACTAGCTTTGCAAGATTGGAAAAAAGTTATTCTGTTTCTTTCCAGTGCAAGAATCAGGGCATAAAATAAAAATAAACAGATTCCAAAGCAAACAGAAGTGTTTCCAGCAGGCACCAAGCCTGCTGAAGTTCAATATGGTTTGAATTTTGGGTAGCCCTGTGTGGAGCCAGGAGTTGGACTCGATGATTCTTGTGGGTCCCTTCCAACTCAAGGTAATCTGTGATTCACACAGCACACGAATACATCTATTATACTTCGCATATGCCACCATAGGAGTTCACATAAATTCAAAATGCAGCTAGACACATTAACTGAAGAAAAACTGATCAGGCAACAAGGAACACAGATCTGATATTTCTTGCTCTGGATATCCCCAGAACACCAAAGCTGTAGAGTCTAGAAATACCCTGGTGCTCTCATTTCCTTCTGTAGGAACATTGTCGCACCACAAATGAGATAGTCCTTTCATTTAATGCTGTACAGTTGCTGTTACAAAAGCTGCAATGCCCAGCAGAAGGCATTTTTGTCTCCCAGACACATCTGTTCTGGAGCAAACCAATGGCATTATGTTGAGTTGTATCACTAAAGCAAAGGTGAGCATGCTACATGCGCTCAGGAACAACATCAAGCACATGACTTTCAGCCCAGTTATTAGCACTGTGCTTATTTATCTAATCCTATTTCCTTAGTTCATATTTGCTTCTCTTGCAATTGCATTCCCCCCAAGCTATATGAAAATTCAGAGCCTATTTCCTCACTCACCAGTCCAATATCTGAGCGGTTTTTCCACAGTGCCTTCAGAGCCTTCCTGGCAACATCTTCAAACACTGGGTCACCAGTGAGGTGGCTTAAAGTGGCGAATTCCACTATAAAAGTACCAATTCCAGCAGTACAGGTAACTGGAGTTTCCCCAGGGTTCACTCCATGCAACAAGTTCACTGTTCCATATGGCATCCCAGTGGGAGTCTGAAAAGCTGAAACGAAGTTTTTGGTTCACATGAGGGTGCTCACTGTTACATCTTATCAGATGGATAAGCAGGCGTGTTCCGCAATCCCCTCCACATACAGCAGCAACAAACTGGGCTGGAGCCACAGAAGTTACTGCAGATCTGCTCCCCCCTGCCCAGAGCAAGGGCTGCATCCCTGCACAAACACAGCAGTCAGTGAAACACAACTACACACGCTGGTCAGCAGCATACGAACACCGAGCTCGTAATTGCTCAAGGACAGCCTAGGGTGTATGCAGAGAAGGAAACGGTGTGGTGCTGTCAGAGCACACATCCCAGCAGCAGCCCACAGAGGGGCAGATAAGGCTGCATCTTGCCTTTGCAAGCTGTTGTTTCACAGTCTTTATTTATCATGCACATAAAGTATTTCCTGCAGCAAGCAATTAACAAATTGACGCATCAAACACATACAACACTTGGCGTGCACGTGGACAACTGGTGCCATGAACTTACATGATGCTCTCCCACAAACAATGGAAGTTGGCTTCCTTTGAGCTCAGGCAATGTGGGACTGTTCTGTGAGCTCGCACATCAAGCTGAGCCATCTTCCTCTGATGCACCAGTTGCCTCAGGAACCACAGTGTAGCAGCACAAAGCAGGCAAGCTCTCACCTGGCAGCAGTTTGCGAGCTGCTTCCTCTGCCATCCTCAGGAGGGGTCCAGAGCACGGCCATCCCACCTCCACCTCAACGCCAGCCTTCTTGGACAGCAAGTGAGCAGAAAGGAGGCCACCCACCACTGCAAGGTGCACAGCAACAAGCCCATTAAAAAATACTGGGACACAGGGAGAACAAAATCCCAAACCAGTTGTGTTTTATCATGATGCAGAACAGCATTCATGGGAAAGACATGTGAGATGCACATCATTAACACCCCTAATTCAGTGCCTCAGAACGGTTGTTTGTTTCGTCCTGTTTGCAATAGGTACCCGGATATATTTATTCCATTATATTAGGAGCATCAAATCCCACCTGCCCTCCTGTATCTGCACTGTCCTGCAGAAAATCAAAAAGTTGGACATACAGTGGCTGTGAAGCTCTAAAGAGGAACTGTATTCTATTTCTTCCAGACAGCTTAATATCACTTTTCTGTAATACAGCATACCTTCCTAAATCCGTTGGAGAAAAAAGCCTAGGTTAGAGTCAAGAATTTTAGTGTGACTGTCAGAGGCAGGGAGTTTTCAACCTTTTCACAGGTTTGCCTGCTGTCACATAACAAGCATAAACACAGAGAAATTACAGTGCTGCAAACGCTGGCTCAGTACTGTTTAACAGGAGAAACACCCCAAAAAAAAGAGCACAACTAACAGCTACATTCCCTGTCTCACAGAACCAAAGCAGGGAGGTGCTCGATAGGGTATAAGATTCCACTTCACTGAGGGCAAATGTCTTTGTAATTTTCAAGAAAAATATGGCAAGTTTTATTTCACAGCACCAAAGCAAGCTTCTTCCAAAACAGCACGTCAAAAAGGGAAGTATTAAATTTGCACTGTTTCCGTGGAAAACGCATTTACACCAAAGCTTAAAACTTGGCACTAGAATACTGAAAGTGACACGTGTAACTCCTGCTTCCATTGAGGCAGGAAGCAGAAAGGTGCAGTGCACAGACAGAAAGGAAGTGACATTTATCTGGAGTTTTTCTGAGCGTGTACGTGTCCTGTGACGCTGCGTTACAGGCTCCCCCTGAGGTTGTTACCTCTGTCTGCACCCCAGAGACTCCCACGGAAACACAAACCACGGAGAAACCCACCTCACCTCGGATATTCGTTTCGAAGACGGATGCGTTGACATCGATATCGAAATCCACCCCTTCCTGCAGCACGGTGACCACGCGCTGGAACTCGGTGACGTTCCCCAGAATCTGCAGCAGGACAAGAGCGTGACAGCACGGGAAAGCAAAGGCGCAATCCCACGCTAGGGGCTAATTTGACTTTTTACACGGTGCTAGGACAACGGGGAACGGCTTTAAACTAAAAGAGGGAGATTTAGGTTTGACGTGAGGGGGAATTCTTTGCTCAGAGGGCGGTGCGGCGCTGGCACTGCTGCCCAGAGCTGTGGGTGCCAATCCCTGCAGGTGCCCGAGGCCGCGGCCGGGCCCGGGGCAGCCCGAGCTGGGTGCAGCCAGCGCAGGGCAGGGGTGGTGCCGTGAGGGCAGCCCGTACTCACCAGCAGCGTGTCCAGGGCGTCGATCAGCGTCAGGGAGAAGCTGTGAGGAAGCACGGAGCTGAGGCCCGGCCCAGCGCCCGGCCCCTCCCTGTCCCCGCCGCCCCTACCTGCCCCAGGTGTCGTGCCCGTCGCAGGTGAGCGGCCGCAGCTCGTCGTAGGGGAAGGCGCTCTCCAGGTAGTGCTCGTAGGCGTGGTAGAACATGGCGCGCACCCGCTCCCTGCGGCACACACGGCACGGCTCGCTCGCACCCGCCCGGCCTCCCCGATCGCCCCTCAGCCCCTCCCGGCCCCGCGCTCACCGATACGAAGCCACATCCAGCCCCCGGACGGCCGCGCCGGGCCCCGCGGGGATCCGCAGCGCGCAGAGGCACAGCAGCGAGCCGAGCGAGCGCAGCAGCGCCATGGCCGCGCCGGGCCGCGCGGAGCCGCCGCCACAGCGCCAGCGCATGCGCACGGGGCGGCTCGGCGGCTCCCCGCCTGTGTAAAGGCTTCGCTCTTCACAGCCGACCTACGTGCCCCTCTGCTGGCTTAAAGCCATTCCCCCTTGTCCTCACGCCATGTAAATAGTTGGTCCCCTTCTTGCTTCAAGCTCAGCACTGACCCGCAGCGAGCCCTCCCTCTGCCCCCACGGCGCCTGCGGGGCTGGAGGGAGCGGGAGCCAGCAGGACTGGTAGCTGCAGAGCAGCGTGCTCGGAGACACAAACCCAGCGCTCCGACACGCCGTGCTGCTATTCAGCTATTCCCCCCGTGCTGTGGGGGGAGCTGCTGGCGTTCCCTCACCGACTCAACCCACGGCGATGCTGCACGGCCCCGCCGGGCTGTCCCGCTAGGTGTCAGTGCGCTGCCGTGCGCCCGCAGCCCGCGGCTCCTTCCCACGCGTTGTTCCCGTGCTGCCGCTGTCATTCAGGTTTCTGGGGCCGTTTATCACCCAGCTGTCTGCTTTCTTGTGCCGTGGCTCAAGGCTGCTGGAGTATATCTCGCTGCCTTCCCGAGAGAAGCAAAGTATCGCGGCTGATTTCACCGAGGGCTGTCACAGTATATTATCGGAGCGCGTTTTATTAAAGTTCATTTTCCAGGCTTCCATTTAACGGTGTTCTAGACCGCTGTCGTTTACCCTACACTGCGATGGTAATTTCTCTATCGAAGTCAGTTGCCGAATTCCAAAAGTTGACCAAGTGCTGTTGAAGCAGAATGCAGTGTCTGAGCTGAAAGGGAAGCAGGACAGAGCCGCGGCCTTGCCAGTGCAGGGGGGTGGGACGCGCTGCCTCCATACCCCAGCTGGGTCAATCCCAGGGGTGCCACGTCGCGGGCACTAATTGAAGCCTGGTAATTAGTCACTGTGCATGTGTAAGCTATTTTCATTGAAAAAAACAAAAAACAAAAAACAAAAAAACACGACCCCACAAACATGGATCCTGGTATGGCAGATTGGAGCCGACAGGTGCAGAGGAGCTTTCTGCCTCTCCCCACCTGCACGGGACGATGAGAGTCAGTGAGCAAACTGCATGCTGCAGTGCAGGCTGACACTGCCCCAGGGACACTGACAGGAGGTGGCTGGGAGAGCCAGGTGGGTTACAACGGAGCAGGCTGTGAAAAGCCACTGCTGGTGCAGTGCTGTGTCAGTAAACACACACACAGCTACCATAGGACAGGCAGGACTTGGAGGACGGGGTGGTGTGTGATGTGGCCGTGGCATATACTGGAGGAATACCAACGCAGCATGCTTGTTGCCTCAGATCGTGCAGTTGTGTCGGCCTTGATGCAACAAACGGGAGGTGGGGGGAGCAGTGCTTTCAAACGGACACAGCACTAAAATATTTAGGCTGCATCAGAGATAAGTGCTGCTTCAGATGTCTGACTCTGGCTCCCCAGGCTTTCAGTCTTCATGAAAAGGCCACTAGCAAAATAATACAAAGTTTCATTTGAATGTGAGGGAGAGTGTAATTACAGGGGAGTTGAACACACGGGTTTATGGCATCTTTAGGCTGACGGCTTGTTTACTACTTGCTATTACAGTAAGTAGTGCTGTTGCCCTGCTTGCAATTTTGATGCCCATTAAGATGGAAACTATGTAAATCAGGATTAGCCATTAATATTTATAATTCATGGCGGGATGTAGGAGTTTGTCTGTTATGAGAAGAAACGTAAACTGGAGTTTTATGAACACTGAAAACTGTTGCTAAGGTGGTTCTCTTGAAATAATTTTCCTCTGCAGCCAAACATCAATTCTTAATTTTAGTGGCATGCATAGTGGGATGGAAACGATGATTGATTTTTCTCCAAGTGCTGTGGGCTGCTGCAGTTGAGATTTCACTATAAAAGACTAGACATTTCCAATTGCTTTTTATAAGTTCAGAATTGATTTTATTTGTTTAGCACCTGACTAACATAATAAAAGAGAAAAGGCATGCAGCCGAATAGAGGACACGGCCTTCCTCTCGGTGCTGCGATATTAAGCCATGCTGCAGATTGAGAACGAAGCAGCTGGGCTGTGAGCTGCATGGCTGTGGCAGAGCAAGTGTTCCAGCACTGCGCTGCTCTGTGCTTCTGAGCAGGAAAACTGCCTGTGTCCCACTGAGACAGCGTTTGGGAGTGACAGCAAAGATGAGATGAGCTGGTTCTGCAGCACTCCACCACGCAGCTTCCCTGAGTTCAACTCGCTCTCTTTACACCTCCCCATCCTTTCTTTTTCTTTCACTATCCTAACTAACTTAGCTAGCAAGTAGTTGTAGAAGCTGTTGATAGGCAGCAACCAGAGAATTAATGCAGCGAGAGCTCCTGTTCCAAACAGGCTCATGCGGGAGCTGTTGTACTGTGTTCACAAAGAATTGTGGCTCCATATAGGATTGAATATTTTATGCAAGCCTGGCTTACTGTTGCGATTTTGACAAGTGAGAAAGCAAAAATAAAATGGAGTTAACATCAATGTGTCTTGGTTTTTAGTGCGGGGATTTATGGCACCCACGTTACATGACATCGATAAAGTCCAAAGCTGCCAACTGGTGCGAATGAGGTTTCATTTTCTTGATCCGAGTGCTAGCGTTTTCCCGAAGGGATTGTGGCTTTGATATTCTTTTACCAAGAAGATTTAGAGGTGTTCGGATGATTGGTGTCTGTAGAATACAGATAGGCAAAGCAGAGGATGGGCTGCATTTTCCTTCTGCATCAGTTCATCATGCTCTGTGGTCAGCCCCTTGGGCCACGTGAGCCTGGGATGTTTGGGGAGGAACTGCTTCTGCATTTTCTGGAGGATTCTTGCAAAGACAGAGTGAAAAAAAAAGGGGGGGGGGGGGGGGCTTAGGACTGTTGAAGTTCAGCCTTATTCCATGCATGGTGGGAAAGAGCTGAGAAATCCAGTTTGGTTCTTGGCTCCAGCACTGCTGAGATAGACTTAAAAGTTCAAAAAACTTCTTTTTTTTTTTTTTGCCTAGGAGAGTAACCCAGCTCTCACATTCACATGCTGAACGTGGTAAGAAAGGCAGAGTTTATGGCTGGGGAGAAGCAAGGAGTTAATCCTCCCGTGTCTGGAAACACAGAGAGATTGCAGGCATGTTTTATTCCCTACTTTATGACCGTGTAAAACAAATTCACTGAAACTTGTCACAGAACAAGGGTCTCCTGCTGCTAGGAAAAGGTCGGAACAAAGGTAAGTTTGTTTTTCAAGGCAGGAGACAAGGACTGTGTGTATGAGCTGGTAATGCTGCCAAAGGCTGGGGAGCCAGGGCAGGCAGCTCTGCGGCTGCTGCAGGGGGATGCAAAATGGGAATTTTGTCCAGGAGCTTCTAGAGGGCTGGAACCACTTCTCTCCAGCATTTGTCTCCTTTTCATTTCCTGTTTTTGCTTCCAGCCTGAGATTACTTTATTGCCGTGACACCAGGTATGTCACCTTGTGTTCGGTCAGGTGACAACCCGATGGCTGCCTTCTGCTGCTAGACTTATTTTTTTAACAGGAGTGAATAGGAAGCTCCTCCTTGGTTGAATTCCCTGTGAAAACCACACTGCTATTAAATAACTGCTAATTTTGCTGTGCTCACATTACTGTGAAAACAGCAATCAATCCCTGGAAGCGGTCATTAGCAGCAGCGACTGCCCTGTGGTGTTTCAGTGGGGTTTTCCTCATGCTGCCTGGCAAAGCTGTGGACAAGGACAGATGTGATGGCAGAACCTGTCCAGAATGTGGCCACTTCTGCAGCAGAGTAGGCAGAGGTGCTGGACAGAAAGTGAGGTGCTCCTGAAGATGTTTGCATTGAAATCTCTCTGCCAAGCACTTGCCAGTTAGCAGAGAACAGAAAAATGGAAGGTTTTCTTTAAAGACATAACTTCGAGTTTCCATTTATTAGTTTGTTATTATTGATAAAAATCGAGCCCGCTTTCACTGGCAGTGACTTTTCAGAGCAGGGCTGGTGGCTAACCGCCCGCTCCCTCTGCGGTCAACCAGAAGGGATCTGAAGGCGGCCTCGCATCACTGAGCCCCCAGCTCTTGTCCCCAGGGAGCTCTTGCCCCCCCTCGTTCACTGCAGGAGGAGATGGCAACTGCCATTCATTTTATCTTCCTCTGAAGCACATGAGATTGCTGAGGCATAACACAGGGGTGATGGTGCTGCAGCAGTTGATCTTAACATCCCTTTGGAGCAGTGCCTGTGCTCTTGGATGCTGGCAGTGACCATTGGGCTCTTTGTCTTTCTCTAGCATGCCCTGGGGCATGGGAGCATCACTGCTGTGGCTGGGCCCTTGTGATACTCTGGTCTCCTCTCCTACAGCCGGTTCTGCCCCTGTCTGTAAGCAAAGGGATGACCACAGCACTGCAAGAACTCAAGCAGCCAATGGAGTTGTCAACACGGAAATTATTTTTAAAGAAGCCTGCTTGCATTTCTTGCCACAATTATTATGGGTGGTCAGGTAGCTTTTGTGTCACCAGAGCTCTGTATTCCTAGCAGTTCTGCTGCTGTCTGAATCCTCAGCTACCAGTGGGCTGAGGGGCTCCTTCATTTCTTACTTGAAGATTATATTAATTTCTACCCTTGATGCTTTCTAGAGCCTGCTAGAGAGGCTTGAAGACAAGTGGTGCCTCTGCATTGAGGCACCCTTCAGGTTTAGCTGCGAAGCTTCTTTGAGACAGTGAGGTGACACGATGGCAACGGGCTTTGAAAGCCCATCTTCCAGATGGGAAGATGACAGGCTAGTGGTGTGAAGGGCCATGCAGAACTCCCTGCCATGAGCTTCCAGCTCCACTGAAACAGAAGCAGGCTCCCACTGATGCCAGCACAACAGAAGATCTGACACCTATGGATGGACCTCAGCTCTGAACGTGACTGAGCAGAACATAAAAGCACCACCTGCCTCTGAGCTTCTCATCCTCTGTGAACCCAACCATTTTGCTCAGCCGCATACAAAGAAGAAACCAGCAGTGGCATGAGGGGCATCCTGGCCTCTCCGTGGTCGCGACATGGGTACCTGCAGCTCAAAGCAGCCAGAGCACGCCTCACGTCCCACACTTTGCTCCCTTCCTGCAGCATTTTTAGGAGGCGATGCTTTTATAATCAATCAGTCGTTGCCTTTGTTAAGTCCCCGTGTCGGCATGTGTTGAATCTGCTTTTCTGTGCCAAACATATCAGTGCTGTGCCTTCGTCTTTCAAGTTTATAGTTGTGATTTCTCAAAAATTGGATGAGTACCAACAAGCAAATAATGACAACAACATACCAGCCTACTGCAAGAATACACTGTGATTTTGGGACCAGGTTTCTTTGGATTCTGCCAACAGATCTGAATTGAATTCTGCTTATTGTGAGACCTAGTTGTCAGGTCTCATTTCCTGTCTTTTCCTCTTTCTTGTTTTCTTGTGATGTGTCAAAATTTGGTGGAGAATTAGAATTGGTGGGAACTAGAAATGGATTTGGACTGTACTGAGTGATACTTTGATGTTTTAAAGGCATTTTGGAGAGCTTCTTGTACCATTCACTCACAAAATGTAGCAAGCTTGGTAAAATGTAGTTAAAATTCAGATGACTAAGCTTGTCTGCTTATCTAGATTTAAATCTAACAAGTCTTTGAGGACAATATCTTGTGCCAACACATACTTTCTGAATTCATGCACACGTATACAGGTGAAGAGCAGTTTTCATAGCTGGAAGGGGAAAACATGACCTTTCCAAAATTCTGAAAGTTTCCCTTGCTCTCTGAAGAAAACAAAATCCAGTGGAAAAAACTCTGAGAGGTTTCTTCTCTAGAATCAAAGGAAACTCAAACTGAGTTCTGCAAGAGTCCTCAGTAGCCCATGCAGCAGGTGATAACTGATCCCTCTATTAGGTTTCGGGACTTTGAAATCAGGAGATGAACTGCAAAATTATGAGGTTTTAAACGTTCTGACCTCCTGTTTGCCTCCTTCTTTCAGAGCCTTGAAGGGTCAAATACCAAAACTTCTCCAACTTTCTCTTGCCACCTTCAGTGCTAGAAGCAGAGCATTTTTCTTACTGACAACTGAGATCTCTAACTGACCCACGTTGACTGAGCTTTTAGGAAACAAAGCCAACCTCCTGGTGCTATTGGTGCACCTTGGCCTGAGCTTGGTTCTTCTTGAGACCTCAGATCCAGCTGGTTGCTATTGGGCTGCCACCAGAGCATCGCCACCCCCCAGGTCTAGCAGCTGTGACTTTTTGCACGTTGGTGTCACATCCACTGCTCCGTAGCCAAGCTGCAGTGGTGCCCTGGGGCGCAGTGGCCAACTCATCTCATAACTGTCGTCATTGCCGTGCGATGCGCGGAAGCGAAGCGAGGCAGCGATAGCGATCAGAGGTGCTCGTGCTCCACGTAAGCGGGTGGTGAGGAGTGCTTGTTCCGCTCTGCAGCACGGCCGTGATCTCAGCCACCTTCCCGTGTCAGGTTGAAGTGGAAACATGACTTTCTGCCTTTTCTCGTGAGAATTGAGACTTGCCTGCTGCAGCCAAACACAGCTGGTGGTCAGGATGGGGCTGGGTCTCCTGTGGGTGTCGTGTCCCCCTCCCTCCAGACCTGCCTGGCCTCAGGTGGTCTTCAGCTGGCTACCAGATCCCTGCTCCTCACTCTCCATGTCATTAACAGAAAAAGCTAAATGCTCATTTTCTGGAGCAACCAGTTCAAACCTGGTCATCAGCCTCCTTGCAGAGGGCCTCTATGCACTGCTGGTTTTGTTTCTGATTTTAACCAGTTTTTCTTTCCAGACCAGAGAAACTGTTTTCAATGCAAATTTTAGAAAACCTAGCACATGGCAGGGAAAAAAAAATCTGTTTCAACAAATCCACACTTTCCAAGACAGAGTAATGTTGTCAAATGCTTCAAAACAGAGTACTTAGGAAATTCCCATTTAGCTTCACCTGGCTTGGTCTTACTAAAATAGAAAGTCTTGACTCTGCACCTTGACTCCACTAAGAGCATGGCTGCCGTCAGACTTCATCAACCTTGGTTTGCTCTTTGGCCAGCTGTGCCAAAAATCATCCCTGGATGGTGATATGGTGGGATCCGATGCCATGACCCGCTTTGTTTTTAACTGTCCAGTCAACCACACGTGTTTTCCTGCCTGAACTGGACTTAAGAACAGGCCAAATTATTTAGATAGATACATCCAATTGGTGGAGCTGCAGAAAACATGACCATCAGAGAGGAGAGAAGAAGCAAGTGAAGAAAAACGAGGATGTTTTGTTTGCAGTGAGGCCTTTGTTCCTTCACATGGGCTTGAGCCGAGCCATGTCCATAAGCTCTTCACAGCTGCACAGACCTGTCCTTGCTGTTCATTTCCAAGACTTGATGCAACCTGTCACAAGTCTGCTTCTGCAAGGACCTTTGTCCCCATATTGCAATGGATTGTTTGGGGATCAATGACCAACCTGACCAGCTGGAAAACCCTCACTGACCCCCAAGGAGAAATGTCAGAGGGTGAATTTTCATCAAAAGCCATGTGAAGACTTTTCCCTTTTCCAGTCTTTTTCCTGAGTCTCACTGGACTGAGACATTGCCTCAAGACTGTGCTGCCATGGACTGACACTGGGAAATGCAGTCATATATTGAAGCCAACAAATATGAAATAAATAAATAAATAAAACTGCTTTTGAAAAAGGCTAGTGAGGACAAAAAGCTTCCAGATCTTGTATAATCCCTCTTGTCTGGGCTGGCAGCAGCGTGTGAGCTCTGGATCTTTTGAATACTTATTATTAAGGCATCGGAGGAAAAGGTGCATTACAAAGTCATGATCATAGAATCATAGAGTCACAGAATCACCAGGGTTGGAAAAGACGTCCAAGATTATTTAGTCCAACCATCCTCCTACCACCAATATTTCCAATATCTGGGCAGTCTCAGTAAGGCTTTGGAGCCTGGCAAGGGGTAGTCATTTTGCTACAGGACGTTTTGCTTTCTCTACGCATGTGCCCCACTTTGGCTATGTCACAAACCTTTGGAGATACCACTTTGTGCATGCACTCAGCAGGGCGCTCGGTAATAATTCAGCAATTAAAAACTCCAGAACTCCCATTTGCACTGGGCAAGGGTGGGAGATGGTCTCTCCAGGGTGCTCCTGGCCCTTTCCTGGGTACGAGCAGGAGAGCTGGGCTGCAGCACGGACGAGGGCATGGGAAGGGGTGGAAGATAAAAACCCAAAATTTGTGGGGAGCTGAGACTGGAGCTGGGTCATGGCTTGGGTAAGGGAGCTCCAGGGCTGGGAGCAGTGCTAACGAGGCTTTGTGGGACACCCAGCTTCCTTGGCAGAGGTCTGTGAAGTTTCCAGCCCTGCTATTGAACCACATGGGTATGAGTATAATGACAAAGGAAATAATTATTCTGCAGCATTTTATTCTTGAGAAACACATTTCTTCACACCCCAGTGCCTGTTAGCAGAGCAGGGACAGCTTTGCACGTCCAGACTGTGGGAGTGAGCCCAGACTGCTGAGCATGGGTTGTTCTTGCTGTTTGTGAGAGCGAGAGCTGCAGCAGCCACAGCTCAAGTCCTGAAGGCTGAACAAGGTCATCCTGAAGTCAGCACAGGGCAAGAAAATCCTGACCCAAATCCTGCCTGGTGCTCAGACAGCTCTTTGTTAGGTAGTTAATAGCCTCCAGTCAGCCAGCTGCCCATTGAGACCTGTTGAGCACCCAAAGACTTTGGCCATGGCCATCATCACTGAACTTGCAGTGGGATGGTGGTTTCAGAGAGCTGCTCTAGGCTTGGCCACTGGATAAGCGTCACTGAGAAAGCATCTGTCTCAGCCTGCTGCTAGGTGTTGCAATCGTTCCTTGCTGATGGGAAACAAAACACAGCTTTGAAAAAAAATAGATCCTGGTGATAGGCTTTGTTTTGCATTTCTTTGTGACAGAAGTGATTAAACTGCTAAATCACAGCTGCTTTTTTTTTTCTGTAAAAAAAGACAAAGCATCTTTAGATCCCTACATCATTTCAAGAGTTGCAGAAAGCTCAAGGTAGATGGAAGTGATTAGATCTATCTTGGTTTTATCGCTGTGCTCCTACACCCACAGGCTCCTGAGCAGGGTGTATTTGCTGTCTCATGGCCTAATAGCTTCCTGTGTTACTCATAACTTAAACACTGTGGGAGAGATAAGGGATTGGGTTTGGTTTGTTTCCTATAAGGAGGAATGAACATTAATAAATATCTCATTACCAGAAAGTATCATAGTGAAAGTACAGCGCTTTCTCCTGTTCAACAACTGGCTCTTTAATTTTCACCATGGTCTAAGAACAACATGAAAGCTCTGAAAAATGATCCCAGTCACACCCAGCTGGGTTTTCAATAACTGCAGGATCAGATAGGGCCGATCGTGGGAGGTTATCAGATAGAGGTAGCAAAATGCTGCAGCTCTTACTCAAAGTATCTCTCTCGGTGTGATGTCCACTGAAGTTGTAAAAAATTGCAGCACCTGCGATCTCTGGTGTTTCAGAAAGCTCGTGAACCCTGGTCCCTCTGCAAGCTGCTTCCCCGGCACCTCCTGCTCCAACAGCTCCTCTTGCTCTGGAGAGAGCTGCTGCCAAGAGCCTTCTCCCTCCCTCAGCTTTGTTTCTAGGCAGCTTTTCTCACTGCCCTTCTTCATCCTCCACAGTGAAGCATCTTCACTCCCACCTGGGGGACAGCCACCAGTGAATCCCAGCAGCCAGAATGTCGGAGACAGGACTGACAGCCACCGCAAGTGCCTTTAGGCCCATCTAACACGGGAATCCGGAATGTAAGAAAGACAGAAAAATGTTGGAGAGCATCCATAGGAGGTTTATGAAGATGGGGAAGGGTCTGGAGGGCAAAGCATGCAAGGAGCAGCTGAGGTCCCTGAGTTTGTTCAGCCTGGAGCAGAGGAGACTGAGGGGAGGTCTCCTCCAACTTGGGATATTCTATGATACTGTGGATTTTTTAACATGTGCAGTTGGAAATACTGTGGGTTATTTGTTACAAATGATTTACAAGGCCTTTCAGAGGGAAATAAATTTCACAAGGGCAGTGCCTTCAGGGAAAATAATATGTGCTTGGAAGGGTGATCCATCATTCTGCATTAAGCCCAGAAGCTCAGCTGACATCGAAGTATACCTGATAATCTCCTATCTAAATAATTTCCCCTTGAAATCTTCCATCTGTGCAGCTTTGTGCTGTTGATGAGAGGGCAAACTCTTGGGACAGAAGTTCTGGTGAAGCTGGCCTGGTAGCAGCATGGTTGAGGTGGAGAGCTGCCCAGTCACGGTCCCAGAGATCGCCCTCCACTCTTACTTTCCACGGGAGACATTGGAGGTACCAGATGACCTCAGAGAGGTGATAGATCAGACATAGGTGGTAGGTCAGACATCTACTCTGCATTTTCTGGAAATCCAGGTCACTTCAATGCTTTCAAGGAATGCCCACCTGGTCATCTCTTGGCTTGTGATCAGTATCAGAAGAAAGGTAAGAGCTTCCTGCAGAGGCTTCATGACCTGGCTTGGCCAGCAGAAAGTTGTACCCAAGCTTCAGGAGACAGTGATTGTCTTTAGCCCGAGACACTTCAGCAGACTTCTCCAAATCTTTTCTTTTTTTTTGCTGCTCTTGGTCTGCTTCATATTTGTTATCCATCCTGGCATGAGGTCAGGCCAAATTCTGGGCTTCCAATTTGTCTTCCACTGGTAATGCTGAAAACTATGAGGAAGACCCCAGCATTCTTCCCAAACTGATTTTTTTTTGACCTTCTGGCTTTACCTCTCTGTGGTCTCTCCACTGTGGGTCTCTGGGGGCTGCTTTGCTCTGGGGGATGCTGACCACATGTAGGCCATTATTTCTCTGTTCTTTGCACTGGAGCAAGACAACCCCAGCTGCGATGGGAGCAGAGCTAGGAAAGGCTGTCATGGGTTGGGACATAGGCCCTTTGGGAGTCCTACAACCCCACAGCACCCTCCTACCACATGTTCCTGCAGCCAAGCTGAAGCAGGGACACTCGTGGTGGGATATGAAGGATGCACTGTGTCCTCTGGGCCAACCTGCCACATGATCTGCATGTGGTCGCCTGGCTTGAGAGAGGAATGTGATGATCGTGCAACCGAATTCAAGAAATTAGTCACTAATTATAGCAGCCGCCCACAGTGTCCCCATTAATGTATCTGAGCAGGTCACGAACCCCATGAATCACCTCTGAATCCACATGTAACTCTGGTAAAATAACAGGAAATATAGGCATAATGAGATGTCACCTCACTGCTGATGATGCCGATAGTGTGTACCACACTCGTTCCTTTGCCATGGAAACAGATTTGGATGGGACTCAACAGTGTGAACGCTCCTCAGCTGCCTCTCCTCCGAGCTCGGGCTGCAGGTTTGCCTTGTGCCTGGCTCACAGGGCCGGCGGGGGGAACTGTGCAGAAAGCTTCCAAGCATCCCTGGCAGCAGCCCCGGCAGCTGTGCTCGGCCTGCAGGCACACAGCCAGGCAAGGAGACCCGTCTGCCCACCTCACCACGTGGGTGAGATCCAGGACAGAGCAGCAGAGACCCCTTCCCAGTGCAGCTTGCTGCTGCTGACACTGCTTCTGTGCCAGCACCTGAGCGGCCACAGAGCACGGCTGCCGGTAAGCAGCATCACTAGAGCCTCTCAGATGTGGTTATTTTGTTTTCCTCCCTTCTTCTCCCCAAGGGAAAGCTGCGAGCAGAGCAGAGCTCACTGAGGGTAGTTTGGGTGTACCATGAGAAAGGGGTTCACAGCCCAGGGTGCACGACCAAGCTCAGGTGCCTGCCTGGAGACTGATCCTCTGCTGGATGCTGTCCTGCAGGTGATGGGCACCAGAGCTGTGTCTGGCTCTGTCTTGGGCCAACCTCTCTTACCCCCTGTGCCACCTCCTTAGCCCCACTGCCCCACATCCTCACGGCTGCCTGGCTCCCAGGCTCCCTCCATCCCTGCCAGGAGCCCCTCATCCTCTGCCTCCCAGCCTCTCTTTCCTGGCACCCTGAAACCTGCTGCCCATTTCTCCCTCTCTCCACTTCCTTAAGCCCCATCTCACCTCGCCCACTCCTCCCTGCCCCTCACCCTGTGACACAATTCACGTGAAATTCAGCAAAACCAGTCTGGGAGGGCTGGAGGGATCTGCGAGCTTGCTTTGAATACGGCAGCGTGTTTTGGCTAAAGGGAACAGGAGAACATTTTGAAAATGTCAAAATATTGTGTTTAGGCATTTTTTTAAACAAAATGTTTCGCTCGGTGGTTGACAAAGAAATAAAGAAAAAAAAAAATGTTTCAAAATCTCCAAAGTCAATCTCCCACTTGTGTTCTGAGACGGCACCTGCACGTGCGAGTTCAGAACTACAGAGGCATGCAGACAGACTTCAGATAACATCCAGGCACCGCATGGGAGTTCCTCTGGGGGGGAAATCAAAATGTTTCCACGGGAGTCAAAACATTCTCTGATTTAATTTTGGCCCCGTTTCACTGGGGGAAAAAAAAGCCCCACTGAGAAACCTGTCCTTGTAGGGCTTGAATCAAGGACTCCTGCCCGCTTTTATGTTGGCCGCTATGTAGGAGTGCTTGTGACAGCACCCCTGGCTCACTAGCTCATCTCATCTGCTTGTTGGGCCGGAGGGCAAGTTAATTCTATGGTCAGACCCTCTGCTGCATCCCTCCCTCTTTGCAGCTGTGCTCAGTTTGTCTTCTTCACACTTTATATGGGGTGGGAAGCAAAGTCTCTTCTCCGTGTCCTTTTGCTCCAGGCTGTGCCCTGCCCTGCCCCGCTGATTTTCCTCAGGTGGTGCTGCAGTTTCTTTGGATTTTCTGAGCCCTTCTCGTTTCCTAACGTGCCTGGCTCCCCAGCCCTTGTCCTCTCCATCTCCTCAAGTGCTGCTGATCCCCGCAGCTGGGGTCCTGCTTCCCAGCACCGCTCTGGCCTCATCGAGTCCCTCTGAAAAGCTTTGGCACTACACACGTCCCATTCTTTTCTGCTTTTCTAAGGCTGCACTCATGCCAGCTGCCTATTTGTCGTTCCGCCATCTGTCTGTCAGTCCCCCCGCAGAGCTTTTAAATCTGACAACTAATTTCCAGCCAACTTGTCCAGAGCCTGGGAGGCGAGAAGTCCCTGCAAGCACAGGGCTTTGCCACCTGCCCTGGGTTGCAGCCCGTGACTATATGTGATTTCTGAGCCACATGGAAGGACGTGGAAGGCTCACAGTGCAGCCTTGTGGGGAGGCTGGGGCTGGGTCGTAAGGGGGAAACCTCTGCATTGAGGTGAGCAAAGCCCGACTTTTGGGAACTTTGGCTTCTTGAATTGCAAATGTTTCAATCCAGGTTTCATAATCACCAGACTGTGAAGATCCACAGGTGTTTATCCGCTGTCTCTTGTGGCATTCAGAGTTTTGCAGTGGTTTTGCAGATCACTTTCTGATGTGTTGCAGTTTCCCCGTGGACCACAGTGATGTGATAAAGAGTTCTGAGTGTGATCCGCGAGGCAAAGAGCCCATCTTTCCTAATGACACTCCTAGCCCTTTGAATTCTTGACCTGTTTGCTCTGTCCCATAATATTCCAGATATCTGACATTTTTCTTATAGCTGCAGCTCCCGAAGCTGCAATGTACCAAACATTCCCGTTATTCTGCAGGAATCAACCCAAACGAGCTGAGTGTCAAGGAAAAACTGCAAGGAAGATGGGATGCAAGGTCGCTTCTGGCTTTGCACTCAGCATGAGAGCAAGGGACGGGCTCGGAGGTCTTAGCACGGCCCTAACTCCGTATGGCCTTGAGTGGTGAAATCCAGCTCAAAACAGGAGCTCAAGGGCATTTGCCAATTCAGCATTCAGCCCGTCTGTATCAACGCTATCTCTACCGTTTGCGCTGCCACCCACTGAGCTCGTTACATCGCGAGGGGTTTGCCTGAGCACCGCTAGAGGCCAGTGTGCGCCTTAAAGACTGAGGCCAATGCGCTAATTAATAACTGCTTGTCGGGAGGCAGATGTTTCTCGCAGGATGAGCTCTTGTTGCACAGGGGGTGCTGGCCGGGACCCAGGAGGCGGCTGCCCATCGCTGGCACCGGGTGGGATGGGTCCAGCCTTGGGTCCTATGTAATCCTGCAAACTTTTTGTTGCGCTGCTACAGCCTGAGCCTGGGCTTGAGCCTGTTTGGGACCTGCTCTTTGCTAGGAGGGATTCTCCTGCTTGCTCAAAAATGGGCATTTTCAGTGGGCTGCTCCATGGCAGCCAATGGCAGAGAAAGCCGAGGGTTCCCTTCAGCCCCCTGCCAAACCCTGGCTGTATTTTGGTAGGCATAGTGCACCCGGCATTTGCCCCACGCCAAGCAATTGCCTCTTCTTCCTCTTCCAGAGACCCACCGAGGGAAGATGCCCAGCAGCTCCAAGTGGGATGTGCAGGACACCACGCTCCCTGCGCTCCCTCTGGCACAGGAGGAGAAGGATCTGCAACGCTGTGCTCGGGGCCACAGGAACAGGCAGGGAGCACCACTGAGAAGAAACAGCATTACCAGCTCCACCTCGCTTCCCACCCCTCAATCCCAAAGCACAGCCCCGCACCCCATCCAAGCCATGCAGCACCGGGCTGCAGGCACTGCTGGGTGCCTCAGAGCAGTGCTGGCATGCAGGGGTTAAGCAGCACTGTCCTTCGTGCACTGCTCTGCGTCCGGTCCGCTGGAATCCGCTGACAGAATTGGCACTGGGTGTCCGCGCTCTGCACCATGTTAGGGGAAAAAAAAAGGCGTGAAATATATTTAATCTCTCATTTTGGAATCGCATTTCACATCTGAGTTAAATAAGAATGTTTGTGAGGTCATTAAAAATCAGAAATAGTACAAGATTTGGGTTTACCATAGTTTCAGAATGAATCAGGTTTCTGAACTTGTTTTAATCTCTGTATAATTGCTTTTCTGTATACGGTAACCTTTAGAAAATGAGTTTAATAATTAGTCATCTCGGACTAGTTAAAGACAACATCCTGCCCTCAATTCAGTTTTATTTTCAACAAAAAACTAATGCCAAAGTAAATTCTTTGCCGTAGGTGGTAACACAGACTCAGGCTCCATGTTCAGCAGGTACAGTGCCTTGTGCTACCCTCCCTGAGAGCCTGGAAGTTCAGCCGGTGCTGATCTTGACTTCCAGGGGAAATGGCTTTTCCCTCTTCCTCTGCAAAAACTGGAAGTGGAAAACAATAGGTAGCAGCACCAGCACAGAGCTTGAGACCAGTGTGAGGAGAGGGCTTCACTGGGCTGCAACAAGGACCTCTGTCCTGGACCCCTCTGCTCCAGGATGGCAGGGCTGGGCAGAGGCCAGGCTCAGCTTCTGCCTCCCTTGGTGTTGTTCCCAGTGCCTGTGCTGCTGGGCTGCTGACCACCGCATCTGGGCCATGCTCACAGTCCTGGTCCTGCTCCTCAGCACCCTGCTCATCCACATTATCACTGAATCATAGAATGGCAACGCTTGGGTTGGAAGGAATCTTAAAGACCTTAAAGCTCATCCACTTCCAACCCCCTGCCACAGCAAGAACACCCCCCACTACCTCAGGCTGCCCAGGGCCCCACCCAGCCTGGCCTTGGGCACCTCCAGGGACAGGGCACCCACCCTTCTCTGGGCAGCAGTGTCAGGGCCTCGCTGCCCTCTGAGTAAAGAATTTCTTCCTCACATCTCCCTTCTTTTAGTTTAAATCAACTCCCCTGGGGTCCACGTGCTCAGAGCCAGCAGCTCGGTGGAGGTGTGCCCTGCTGCCCACCTCCAGGATGCATCAGGACAGAGGTGCAGGGGCTGCCAGCCTCTGGGCACTGAGATGAAGTAGGCTGGTTTTCAGAGCTCTTTTAAACCTGGGAACAGAGAAACAGATAAACTCTGGCTGGTCAAATCTTTCCCAGATCAGCTCGGTCCTGGCACATCTTTCACACTCAGCCGATCCTCTGGTGCTAGAAAGCTGATGCCTGCCTCATGCTGCACTGCTGTCCAGGTTTGCTGGGCACTTCTGATGCTATGTAGAACCATGGAAAGTCTGGGAGAGCAAGAGAAATGCTTCCAGATACTTCTGTCCAGTCCCCATCAGCATGAGCTTTTCCTTCTATGTTGTGCTGCACTTTATTTAAATTTCCAAAGTGATGAACCTGCCACCATTTCCCCGGAGGGATTATTTCAGCAGCTGGTAGGTCCCCCTCTAGGGAATGCTTGCCGCTCCTCACTTCACGTTTTCCCTTTCTTAACTTCATCTCATGATTCCCAGCTCTAAGCTCGTGGCTGATTGCCATCCCTGAGGACACAGCCCCTGGCTGGATTTGCAGGATCTTTTGGCATCCATTGGTCAGCTCGTTCCCACTGAAGGCAGTGGTTTTGGTGGTGCACAGGCTAATGGCTAAAGGCTCTCTGGGCTTGGAGAGACCTTTCTGGTCTCATCCCCATCCCATTTCCCTTGGAGGGGCCACAGCACCATCCTGCTCCATGTTTACCTGCAGAACTGAGTTAACCCCACCCTGGGATCTCCAGGTTTCTGATTCCAGCCCTCAACTACTCACTGAAATCAATGAAAGACCTCACATCAGGGGTGGGATGAGGTTATAATCCCACCAATGGTGTAATTTTTGGATCAGCAGGGTTCAGCTCCTTGCAGGCAGTGGGCAGCCCCAGCCAGCAGAAAGGGGCTGCTCGAGTATCCCTGCTTCTGCAAGAGCCCTGCACAGCTCTGACTGAGGCCAGAGCAAATCCAGGAGAAGAGATCCATAGGAACCAGCCGCTTCGCTGCAGAAAGCAGAGGAAGAAGCTCAGCAGAGGGGTGAATGAGTCTCAGGACTCTTCAGGAGCTGTAGTGCCGTGTGTTTGTATAGACCTCAAAGTCTGAGTTTTTACAGAATGTTTAAGAAAAGCAAGCTGATATCTGGAAAGGCAGCAGGAGCTTTCTGGACTTCTTGGTGTGAAGCATGTTTTCAAATCCTTAGTGAATGCTGAACATGAGGAAGAACAAAACACCCCCGGGAAAAGAGGCAAACACGGCACTTGATGAGTACCGCAGTGGGACGGCCATGAAGTTGGGCTGCCTGCTTACCTGGAGGACTTTGTGCAGGGCAAGACAACTGCAGGGACAGCTATCCAATGGCCAGCATGGGCTGGGGCTCCCCACAGCCTATGAATAAAAGCACTTGCCTCCTAGTGCCCATGGAAGCTGAGCTCATGTGTGCTCGGGTACTTGCTGGTTACTTGCACCTAATGTTGGTTTGGATGGTCAGCGGTGGGGATGGATGTGCTGGAGGCAGGAGGGGGGGACAGGAATGCCACTGTCCTTGGGCTCATCCCTGTCACTGTGGGCTGGTGTGTTTATATACGGTCAATGGGCTCCAGAGCCATGGCTGGGGTATGCCCAGAGGGGCTCAACAAAGCCGTTGCCTACCCAAGGAAATAATGGGCATGTGTGTCGCGCTTGGAAAGTTGGTCCACAGTGTTTAACATCAGCAGAAGAAGGTCCCGCCTCTGCTACATCAACATTTGCTTTCATTTTACCACTGAAAAAATGAAGACAACAGCTGTGTTATTTAACAGTGTGCTTTTTACTGCCGACAAAGGATGGCCCTTTAAAACATGCAAAATGCTGTGTCCCCTTCCAGTGAAAAGTGGAACTGCAGGTTTGGACCCAATGACCTAAACAAGTGCAGCTGGAGCGCTACAAATATAGTTGGTAGCAAGGACGGTTGGGTTTGGCTTGGCTGATCTGACTGACGGTCGGAAGGACAATTGCAATGACTGAGAAGCAGAGCCATGTGCCACATATTGCAATAAAGGCAAATCCTTAGGATTGGTGGCTATTCAAAGGAGCGATCCAAGATAAAAAAGATAAAAAACATATCTCTATTGCTACTACATTTCTAAAGGTCATTCAGATCCCACAACTGTTACTTTGCAATGAAGACCTTGGATGCAGTAGAACAGAGGTTGCCGTGCCTGCACTGAGTGAAGGAGATGGATGCTGAGGCCAAATCAGAGCTGGGTTGGGAGCAGCCCTATTGGGAACCCAGAATGGTGAAACCACAGCAGCACACAACTTGGCACATGCTCACCTGAAATATTTCCCTGTTTCCAGCCTACTGCTTGGGTGTACCTCCTTGGTACCCCCACATTGCAGTGTAGGCTAGCAGTGAGTCCAAGGAAAAGAGTAAGTGAATATTCATGCTGCCGTGGCATGGGAAGTTGTGCAGAGAATAACTCTGTGACATGAATGACACAACACATCCAACTTTTTGTCTGAAGCACTCAGAAATGAAGCTTGAGCATGCAGGGCATTTTGAAACCTAAGTGGGATTGTTTGCCAAAGCTCAGGTGGCAGTCAAGGGAGATGCAGTGCATCTTTGGGGTAAGTTTGATGTAAATGGGAACTTCAAAAGAAATGTGACGGTTGGTAGCCAAAGGCGAGCGGTAACGTGTGCTAAAAAAGCCATTGTATTGATTGAAACGCATCTAGAAAACATCAGTCTGATGTAGAACATGAGTAATCAGCAAAAGCTAACGGCTATTCCGCACAGCTCCCAAACGCGTGTTTTTGAATGCCCTTCATTAACAAATCGATGAAATGTTCCTGGTGGCAGCGGGTTCAGAGAAGCCTATGGATGAGCTGCTGGGGGAGGCGGCTGCATCTGGGGCTGCTGGAGGCTGTGCCTCCAATGGGGCGGTGTGGGGTCCCACAGGCACCCATGGCACCCTGGGCACCCAGGGGCACACCTGGCACCAGGGGCATCCAGGGGCAACAAGGCCCCTGTGGCATCCATCACACGCAGGGTGGTGACCCTGGGGTCTGGCTGCCAGGGATGCAGTGCAGCAGAGCGCTAATTGCAGAGGTGCTGTGGGTTGTGGGAGAAATTGAGGAGACAGGCGCAGAGCTCGCATACAAGAGGGACCCGTGAAGTAGCCCTTAAATAGTGTAGGTTTTCTGATAAAAGGCTGAGCTTCCTTTGCCTGCTCTTGGTGCCTCCATCCCGGCTCCCTCAGTGCTTCTGCTGCTGCATACCTGATGCACTCACACTAGTTCTGCCGGTGGAAGCATCCTGGGGACCATCAGGCCTGCTGAGCCCTGAGCAAAGAGCAAGATCCCTTCCTCTCTCCCATGCTGGGACCACGCAAAGCCCTTGGGAGCTCCCAGCCTGCTCAAGGCTCCCAGGAAGGGAACTGGGAGCCAAGGGGAGCCCCAGCAGCAGGGTCCTGCTCTTGTGCAGAGCTCTGGGTTTGGGGCCTTCTGACACGGAAACATTTGGGAGTTTTGTGGCAAGAGTTCCGCTGTGCACGTGATGCACGTGGCGAGGACTGAAAGCAAGATGCTGAAAAACGAAGCAGTTTCCCCGTGCTTGGTCCCCTCTTTCCCACCGCCACCAATTTGTGCAGTGAAGCAGAGGTTTTACTTCCAGAACTGTGCATTTTTAATATTTTATTTATGTAATTTTTCCATCTATTAAGGTGGATTTTAAATGCATTAACTGCAGCACAGCTACCTCAGACCTTTGGAGAAAAGAAACTACAATAAAGATTCTTGTCTCTTAATGTTCTGGGTTTCAGGCAAAAATTATGCTGTAAGATAGGAATTCTTAAAAGAGAACCACCATAGTTCCACTGAACAAGAAAATCCAGTTAGAAAGAAAATGTATTGGAAAACATCTATTTGCCCACAAAATAATGTAAAAATAATGAGTCCATATTCCTCTTTGATGTGTGTGGCACATGCTCCTTTAAGGAGAAATTCTGTATTTCAGAGATAGTGTGCATATCGTGGAATGAAACGGTTGTTATGGCAACAACTCTCAAAAGCAAGTACTTAACTGAGAAATGTGTTCCACATAGCCATAGAAAAATGAAAACATGAAAACAGAGACAGGAAGAATGGACAAACAGAAGCAGTCTGAGACGACAAAGACATTTTGGATTTTCAAGCACGCAGAAATGCAGAGCTGAACTAGTTTTTGGATTTATTTATTTATATTTTAATTTTAAGCCCAAGTTTAAAGCTTCATCTTGGAAGGTTTAATATGGTTTTTTTTTTTTTTATTTCATGTTGGTGATTCAATAATTAAGAAGTGCTGTATCCTTTTAGGCCACCCTTCTTGCTGTGGAGTCAAAGGATGGGATGCAGTTGGGCTGGTGTTTGTTGCTGCTGTATTCAGACAGCCCAGGGCATGGGTAGCCCGCACCCCAGGCAGTGCATCCCCAGAATCTCAGCATCCCCAGCCTCCCCAGCATCTCCACCATCCCAAAATCCCAGTATCCCCAGCATCCCAGCATGCCAGCATCCCCAGCATCTCCACTATTGCAGCATCCCCAGCATCTCAGCATCTCCGCATCCCCAGAATCCCCATCATCCCAGCATCCCCAGAATCCCAGCATCCCCAGAATCCCCAGAATCCCCATCATCCCCATCATCTCCAGCATCCCCAGAATCCCCATCATCCCCATCATCTCCAGCATCCCCAGAATCCCCATCATCCCCATCATCTCCAGCATCCCCAGCATCCCTAGACTAGGTCGCCTACAGCTCAGAGGCAGGATGCACCGGCTGTCCTGCTGTGTCTTTTTGCCTTTAAAAACAAGCATAGTACCATTTGGGAGGAGATGGGGGGAAAGGGAATGTGGGTGGGATCTCTGTTGCACACCCAGTTTCTCTGCCCCAAGAAGAACCTTTATAAAGACACAGAAGACAAAAAGCACCCTGAGAGATAGATGGAAAAGCCCAAAGCATCGATGGCCCTTGGTGGTGCCTTCTGCCATCACACTCACACAATCTGGACACTGGACCGTCTCCTACGCTACAGAGAAAATTCCTATGGTCCATCTCTACCTTGTCTGGGAAGAAAGTAGCTTCTGAGCCCAAATTTAGCTATGGGTTGGACCCAGAACAAGCAAGCTACGCATAAAATGTTGTGTTCAGATCCTTTTTAATTTTGGAATCGGTTTCAGCTCTTCATTTACGGCAGTCTGGTCTCCCTCAGCAACAGCAATACCTTCTGACTTCATAGACTCCCGGTTTCATAAGCACACACCTAGCTTCTGCTGGAAGACCCCCGTCTCATCCCAAGCAGCAGCCTGCAGCACTGCTCTCTGGGCTGGCAGCTCTTCATGGCCTCTCTCTAACTGGACCCACAGCCACTTGGTAACTGTGGACTTCATTCCCAGAATCTCTACTGAAATAATAATTTCCCATCAGTCTGTGTATGCGATATTTTGTTTAAACCTAGATAGATTAGCTCCTCTGCTCCTGACTGTCTTCCTATTACAATGATATTAAATTAGTCTAATGTGATCTACTTCTGACAAAACCTCCCTGTATTTTTTTCTTTCATTTTGTATTTGCCTCCACATCATCCAAGGTCCACGTCTTAACAAGGTTTTCTAGGACAAATGGGAGGGCCTGAAACCAGAAGGTGAAACAGCACAGAAAAAAAATGATTAAAAAACCTCTAGCATTTGAACTAACCCAAACCAGCTGTCCTGATTTCTGTGCTGGTGCACACTGTTTATCCAAGCACTTACAGAGATGACCGAAGCATAGGAACCAACTCAGATACAAAAGACAAACCATGATGAAGCTTGATTTTCTGGGTAGAAAAGTGGGTTTGGGGTCTGGATGACACTGCTGATCTTTGCTTTGACTTTGGGTTCAGGTCTAGGAACAGGGTCACTGCTGGTAGGTGGCACCTTGGGCTGTGGGCTCTTCCTATGGCAGGAAGAGCAGCACAGAATGGGACAAGCTGGGATGGCAGCACCACTCCTCCACCCCTCCCTGACCACATCAGGCCAAATTTCTGAAGGTGCTGAGTGCTTCAGGTTTACCCCTAGGGCAGGACTTGTCCTGCTGAGCTCTCTCACCGCGGGGCCTTTGCTCCCAGCTACTCATCCCTCTCCCTCTGTGCTTGGTGGGGAGGGGTGGCATCTGCAGAACATGAGTGTCCCAAATGGTGTCTTGGCCTGAGGGGAGGCTGCCACCCCGCTGGAGCACCCATTCCTCTCCATCACTTTTCTGCATCTCATCACTAACCCCAGACTCCATTTGGGTTACGGATATAGGCTGGCTGCATGGGGGTTTATCCTGCGCTGCATGTGGCGATGGAAGAGGAGGATTTCTCAACCTAACCCAAGGATGGCATCTCTGCCGAATCCCCCTTTGCAAATAAGTCACTTACATGTCCCAAAGGCAAAGCAAGAATTTGTAAATGAAAACTTTTTCAGATAAATCTTTTGTAGGATTTACAAACCTTCTGATCGGATTTGTAACTCCAGACACAGATTTGTATACTTGCTGGGAGATTTGAAGGATTTAAAAATCCATCTCTTGACTTGTGAAACAATCTAATGTTTTAGAAACCAGGTAGCTAAACCTAAAACTAAAAGCACACAGCACTTGGGGCTGAAGGTTTAGTGACAGGATTTATACATTAGAACCGAGAGATAATGTAACTCAGGTGCATTAAATCCTGATTTATTAACAAACTCAGAAGTAATAGCTTTACAAATAACTCCCTAGACATTTGAAAGAGCTTAACCCTTAGAGCACTAGCATTTGTCAGCCTGCCACCTCCACGAATGCCAAGCAGTGTGTTTAAATATACCAGGGAAAATTCCACAGCTGCGCTGTAGTCTCTGTCCCTGGCGCTCCCCTTCCCAAAAGACCTGCAGGTTGTGGAAGGGAGCATCCCCTAGTGCTGGGCACCTCTGGTGTGTTCCCTGGGGGCTTTTTGCTCCCAGCGCATTCAGCACCATGCAATGGTTGCACACCTCTGCCTGCCTGCTGGGACACAGCCTTCTCCCCACCACTGAGGAGGTGGTGATTAGGACCAGGGATCTCTGCCAGGGAGGGTGCTTTGGTGGGCTGAGGTTCACTGGGAGAGAGATGGGAGCATCTGAGGACCAGGACACGCTGTCTTGGTTATTGAGGGCTCTGGAGAAGGATGCAGGGCTCTTTCTGGGGATGCTTTCCCTACCATCTCTGTCTCTCTCCTTTCCAGCAGTCTTCTTTCTTCCCCAGTTGCCTCCTATCTGCACTACACGGCTTTGAGCTCCCCAAGGGATGGAGATCTGGACCTCCATTTGGGATGGTGAGGCAGGATCTCACCCAGCTATCTGAGCACTCTGTGCCCTCTGGTATCCTTAAATCTCATGGCAACGACCAGAACTGATTTCTTCCTGGTGGCAATTAATTCTGCAGTTACTTTACCTCTGCAAAATGTTTTCAAAGATAAAGGCTGTCACTGTGGAACCAACTCTTCTTCATTCGTGTTTATGCCGAAAGCACCAGCATAACAAAACAGCATTTCCACAGCAGTTGTAATTTTTAGATAGAAAAACCATAATTACCTGCAGGAGTCTGACAGGGCTGCTAATTCCCCTTTCCTCTTCCCTCTGGTGCCCTATTAGCTTTAGTTTAGCATAATTGAGCTCTCACGGCAGTGGCATGCCCCAGCGAGCAGTGTGTTTCGGGATCGCCCTGGGCACTTGTCAAGCTCTGCGGGTACCCAAGCCCTCGTGCATGGGGAGGAGGGCAGCGTGCTTCCTGCTGGTGAAAGAGCTGGATGCTCGGCGTGCCCAAACTTGCTTGCAAACAGAATGACCATTCACGGCAGCTTGCTCCATTAATGGCAGGGAGTGCACTGGAAAACGATCGTGAAAGTAATAGCTGCTTCTTAATAAGAGAGCCAAGAGCAGCAGGAAGGGCCGGAGCGCCGCGTGCAGAGAGCTGGAATGGAAAAGGCACTTGACATCTCTCTTGGGTTCACCTTGCACAAGCAATTAAGCATTTTAAGACACGTAATTCTTATTCCCTTTGGTGAGCTCTTCTCTCTTCCTTCTATCTGGCTCTTCCTCAGATGGCTGTTCATTACTTTTGGAATGCTTTTCCCTCCTACTTTGATCAGGACTCATTACTCGTGGTGTGGAAGCACCCAGAAGCCAGGCATTAGGTCACCCACACACACCCTGCTCTGCATGGAGCATCTCCCAGGAAGGACTTGGAGGGCTCAACAGCCCGTGCTTCCATCAGCTTCGTGGCCTAGGTGACCAGAAGAAGGCAAAGGGTTAAAACCAGAGTAATTAATATAAGAAGACTGTTCATTATTATAAGACGTCTGTGTATCATTAAATTTCATTTGAGCTTTAATTAGACTCTTTTTTTTTTTTTTTCAAATAGAAGTCTTTGTTGTGTCAATTAGTTGATTGACTATCATCTGGTTTCTGGGTTAGTGAAACCTGATCCGCTGTGAATGAATTCGTTTATCAGGGAAAAGGGACCAGGGGATGGAAAAAAAAATTCAATTAAATGTCAATGTGTGGAGTGACAAGCAGCATTCGATAGGGCTTTTAGTTTAATTGCTTGTATTTCATTAAGAGATTTATTTATCAAGAGAATTCTTCAATTTCAAAAGATCTCGGACAATTTCTTGCTTGCTTCTGGCTTTTCAGGTACTCCCGTGCCGTTCACAATATAGAGAGAACTCCTTTTTAATTAGAAACATTACTTTGTTGTGACAAGTCCTAAGACTGTCACATCACCGATGTGCTGCGAGAGCCTCTCGATGACATCCACGTGCCAACTGCTGGGGACAGGGTGTGCTCCTGCATCATGTGAAAGGCTGCCCTTGAGACTCTGCCTCTCCCTTGGCTGTTCCTGGCCTGTGATCATGGTGAAAATGTGGTGTTCATCCTGAAGGTTTGGTACGAGGAGAAAACCATCCAGCTCCCAGCCCTGGGAACATTTTGGAAGATCTGTTTCAAATCTTCTAAATGCTGTAGATCCCTTTGGGAGGGATGGTTCCCATTTGCGTCTTATTTGGATTCCAGCTCATCACTTGCGGTTGACAAATAAAAATGAAATAGCTTTGGGAGGGGGCTGGCAGGCACCGTCACAATGCAGTGTTCTTGGGGCAGCCACACAGAGGCATCGCCCGCAGGATGATACCTTGACATCAGAATGAAGTGCTGAGAGCACTGAAGTTTATTTGATAACTCTCTGCTTATTTCTAACCCAGTCTGAAAACCAGGAGCACCAAAGCGTGCAGTGAAATTCTCTAGCTACTGCAACTCCTCTTCTTGCACGGACTTTGTGTTGTGGCCGTCAGGGGTCTCTATCCATGCATCTCTCACTGCTCCAGGGACCCAGATTTACTTTTGTAGATCACTGGGGATGGATCCCAGACTGGATGCTCTACTGGACATAGAGCAGTGGGACCATCCGCTTTTGTGAAAAGGGATATCTCTTGTTTGGTACATAGGTAATTACCAAGCCAAATGATCGGTCTAGCTCATATGGAGGAGAACTGGGGAAAAAGAGCCCTGTGAAAGCAGGTCCTGTGTTCTGCTCGTGCAGAAAATGCTGTGTCAGATTGGGAAGCTGACCAAGATTCACTTTAGAACTAGTTTAACTCCATACCCATGGGAGAAATCCCTTCAAGATGGCTTGGGAGCAGGAAGCTCTCTCCATGGATTTGTTCAACGCCCAGAAGAAATCCTGGCAGTGTCTCCAGGGACACTGGGAGTGTCTGTACGATAAGCAGCTCTAACGAGTACTAATTACGCCCAGCACAAGTGATGCAGCTCTCTTCTGAAGCACATCAGTCCAGTTCAGCATTTTCTGCTGTGCCCCCGTTTGTCTGGAAAGCACAGCCAGAACAGGTCTGTTCCCAGAAACTCATCGTTTCTTTTATTCTGCAGTGAGAACTCACTTTCAGGTATGACGCTGGGAGGCAACGCATGAAGCAGCTGGCAATTATATCCTCCCCGAACATTGTGTCTGCAACGCTACACCAGCATCACAACAGCAAATGGGAAGCATGGGCTGCTGCATGAGCAAATCAGAAGGGCAGGACATGGGAAATGCTCCAGGTTGTCCTCTGTGGGGAAGTTATCGCTTTATGAATGTCCTTGGAGAGATCCCAGGTTTGGGCAGAGCAGAGCTGACATGGGTGAAGAGTCCATATTTCACCTGAACCTACGTGAAGCTGAAGGAAAAGTAAGAACAGACTGGCCTTTCCAGGGAGCCACAGTAGCAGCAGAAGAGGAAGAGGAAAGTCTGTGGGTTTTGGGAACGGTTGTGAAGTATCCTGCTCTTCCCAACTCTGGACAAGTGCTCCAGATGAGCAAAGGAAGCATGCTGCGAACATCACACACATCACATGTTCCTCCACACCTTCAGCTGGGATGGGATAGGTGAAATTGGCCCCTTTCTGGGGGCTGAAGGCAGCAGCTTGCAGTCCTTTGGGCTGGCCATGCTCGGTATCTCCTCCCCTGTGGGCTGTAGGACAGTGCACCCACCTCCTGCACCCATCTCGAGGGGTTTTTCTCCAGTGACTGCTGGGAGCACACGGACCTGCAAGCTGCTTCTCAGTGCCCACCAGGAGCTGGATGTACACAGCCAGGGAGCACAGGTCTTGAGCTTGGCTGGGCAAACCTTGCACCTTGTGGGCACTTGTGTCTTCATACAGGTCCAGCTGTGGACAGACTCTGTGCAAACTTGTCCAGGAGAAGCAGGGGGACTTGTCATTTGTCAGCTGCAGCAAAATGGGTTTCATCAAAAAGAAAAAAATGGGAGAAATATCCTAACCGCCTAACAAAAGCACTCCTCCTCCCCTGCCCTGAAGCAGTACTCACTGGGACATGCCCATACCTTGGTGTGGGAGAGGTCCCCAACCTGGCCGCTGTCAGCCGCAGGTGCCAGCACAGCCTCTTTGTGCGGATGCTTTGGCAGCTTTAGTCAAGCTCTTGGGGTTAACATCTAGAGTTCAGCTATTGCTTTTTGATGAAAAGTGAAAACACTCAGTTGGGAGAATAAAGGTTTTCCAGCCATGCCTCCTCCGTGTCCCCGCGGATGTGTGCGTTGGCGTTGCTCCATCGCCAGCCTGGGCAGTGCCTGCACTTATCCTTCATGGCTGCTTCACCCACCCTGGCTCCTGGCACAATTCACAGGTGAGCAAAGGGCCCTGGGAAATGCCAGCCCTGCCACACGCTATCAGCCTCCCTGGGAGGGGAGTGGAAGGACCATATCCTACACACCCCATACTCAGTGTCCTCAGCCCATCCTTGGCTCCGTAGGAGCTCCTCTGCTGCAGAGCCTGCTGACCTGGCTCCTGGCTGCAAGCCCGTGGTGGAGGTGAGAGCTGGAATGTTCCTCTCAACAGGAAGCCGTGCAGCGTGCCGAGCAGCTCCAGCCCCTGCCGTAGGCATTTTGTTTTCATCTCTAAGTAGCTGGAATGTGCGTGTCTATCAGTAAATCTCCATCACCCCAATTGCTGCGTGTTTCCTCAGATAAAGGCGCTGTGCGATGGCAATTATGTTTTCATTTGTTGTGAGAAATCTTAATACGCAGAGTGGCAGAAATGTTATTCATCCTCCGTTAATTATGAGCTACTTACCGTCGGAAATCATGCAAAAACAAAACAAAACAAAAGTGTAATCAAATAAAATAAAGGGGAAGTGTGCCTTCACGCTGGGTGGAATTAGCTCCTGCTGCCAATTAACACCGATTTAATGGCGTTAATGGCCCCGCGTGTGACCTTGCCCTTGCTGCAGGTGGGCAAACCCCGGGGTCCCTAACGCAGCCAGCCCTGGGACAGGACTTGCACCAGCTCTGCACGTCCCCATTGCAAACCCTGACACAGAGCTGCAGGGGGGTCCCAGCAGAGCACCAGCTTTTCTTTTTCCCCTTTTTTTTTCCTTTTTATCCCATTTGATTGTGCTTTTGCCCTCCAAGCTGCGCGATGCACCAGGGAAGGAAAGGAGGGGTTGGCTCCTGGGCTCTCTGCAGGGTTCTGCACGGCCCGGGGTGCCTGTGGCCTCAGAGCCAGCCAGGTGTGGCACCCAGAGGTGCTCCCACATGGTCTAGCGGTCAGGATTTCTGGTTTTCACCCAGGCAGCCCGGGTTCGACTCCCGGTGTGGGAAACCTTTCGGCGTGTTACATTTTGGGGCTCCACTGGATAAAAAGACCATCGGCCCGGGCAGGGGTTGATTGCGCGAGGAGGTGTTCCCGTTAGTTACAATGCATGATTTTTTCTCCTGGTGGAACACTGGAAGTAGAGCTCAGAGAAACTGTGGCCGTGTCCGTTCCTGGAGATACTCGAAACTCAGCCAGCAGGGCCCTGAGAAACCTGCTGCAGGTAGACTTGCTTGGAGCACAGTGTTGCGCTGCAGAGCACATTGCTGGTTCTGATAATTCTAAGATTCCCTTATTTCATGGTTTCATGAGCCATCCAGCAACCATCTCCCACCCAGGCTCCGAGCCCTCTGACCAACTTGTCCTAGCTTTGTAAGCACTTACCACGGCCAGACAGACAGACACTGGGCAACAGAGGAGCTTGGATGACAAAGGACAAGGACAAGGATAAGATCTGTGGGACATGTGGGAGGGACTTGGGAGCAGGGATGGCTCAGGGTCACCAAGCCATGGGGTGTTCCTAGGACATGCAACAGTGAGCAGTGGTCACAACCTGGGGCCTGGGCAGGGTGGGACTTCTGCTCTTCCACGGGGAATTATTTCATGAAGTTCATCCACGGGAGGTGTTAGGTTTCACTTCCCACGGGACATCTCTTTGGTGGTTCCCCATCCTGGCTGAGCTGCCTGCCCTCTCCTCACCTTGCTGGTGACCCAGGGGATGGCTCCGTCCCGGTGCTGGATTACACTGGAAATCATTGAGACAAAATTGGCCCTTGGAAGGGGTAAGAATTACACAAATCATTTACTTGAGGGGACAAGGGACAGACTGTCAAGGAGGCAATGCTGGGGCACAGCTTCAATGACGAGCTGCTGTTTTGGGGCTGTGCCCCTGCACTAACACGGCAGCTACAGCAGGCCTGCAGAATACCCATGCACAGGGATAGATGTGTCCTGCTGGTAAGGAAAGAACGAACCAACCAGGGGGCAATCTGTACAACAGCTCAGCAGCTGATGAGGGTTGTCAGTAATGCATTTTCTGAGCGCTGTAAGCTTAATAGCCTGACAAAATGTAGCGAGCACTTTAATTCCCAAAGCAAGACTTCTTTTCCCGAAAAGTAATAAATAACAACTGTAACATATTTAAAGCAAGTTTTACCATAGATCTGTGCCACATCCAGTGAGAAACTTAGTCTGAGCTCGTGCCAGGAAGTATGGGAGAGGTGGGATGCTGCCCACGTTTTGCATCCCCTGCAAGTACCTGTAAGTATAAAGGGAGATATCCACCCAGCAGCCCCCCCGGGGTGGGACAAGACCTGGACTTCTCCAAGTTCACTAACACCACTGAGCAGCTTGCCCTTTGTCACAGAAGTATTTCAAGCTGAGCTCCTCTGACCATAGCAGAGGACTTACCAGACCTCAAACCCCATGAGCGTGCTCAAGCCTCGAGATGGACGCAAGCTGCAAACCACACTATTTGAGCCACTCGGTGATGATTGAATCCTTGATTACTTGGATCTTCCCAGGAATGGCCAGGAACAAGAACAGAATTGAGATTCATCGTCTCAGCCCTCAGCTGTGAATTTTTTGCTCAGCTCTGCTGCTGATACTGAGAGCAGATGCTTCCTTACTCTGCAGAAACGCAGTGTGTGAAACAGTATTTTAACAGCTTTATCTGATATTTTATATCTCACTGTCAAACATAGCAGTGATTCCACTTCTATTTGGGTAAGTAATCTGAAAAGAAGGCAGCAATAATCTCTCAGGAGAGCCAGGCACGGGACTAATTACTCCAGCTAGAGATTTGTAAAGGCACATTTTCAGTGCTGGGATTTTATCATTCCACAGGGTAATTAAAAGACAGCTCTGTCAAAGGAAGTTTTGCAGTCTTAAATACCCTTTTTCCACTATGAAGAATAAGCCTTTCCAAGCTCAGCAATGGGATGGCTTTATCCATCGGCAGTGGTGCATGCCCACCAGCCAGCTCCATGCCGTGCTCCGCTGTGTGCAGTGCCTGGCAGAGCAGTGGTGGCTTCTGCCACCTCCCAGGGCCAGGTGTTGGGAAGGAAGGGTGTGTCTATAATCTACATGTGCTTCTGTAACCCATGTCCGCTCCCATAATCCATGTAGGCTTCTATAATCTATTTATGCCACGAAGATTTAGTTTGAATGTTAGGAAGAAGGAGTTAGGCACTGGAACAGGCTGCCCAGGGAAGCTGTGGTGTCCCCATCCCTGGAGGTATTTAAGAGACGTGTGGCTGTGGCTCTAAGGGACGTGGTTTAAAGATGAGACATGGGAGGTCACATTGATGCTTGAACTAGGTGATCTCGAGGGTCTTCCCCAGCCTTGAGTATTCCGTGATTCTGCACATGGTTGTGGACTTGCTTCTTTGAAGCCAATATCCAGGAAGAAATTGCCTGGTCACTTTGCTTGCGTATGCTGATCAGACTGTGAAGTGCTATTACTTGGGGTCATCAAGGAATGACTAGAGGCAGAATTTCTGCTTGAAATTTGTTTCTTCAGTGAAGCATCTGCTAAAACCACACCAGGGAAAGCTGACCATGGTGGCTTCTGGCTCAGCCACCTCCTGAGCTGCGGTGCTCAGCCTGGGACAAGAAGCAGCACCCCTGGCTGCTGCAGGAGATGAGGGGTTGATGTGGGCTGTGACACCCTTGGACACCTTAGGATGGGGGAGAGCTGGGGTGTGGGGTGAGCTGGGTGGGCTGCTTAGATCCCTCCAGTCTCGTGCAGCACTGGGCGGTCTGCCGAGCAGAGGTGAGGGTTTTCCAGGAGACGTCTCTGAGTCATTTATTCTTTTGGATTACCTTGAAAATCCAAGTATGGGTGTTGGCCTCTGTGGCCCCTGTGGTGCCCATGGCGAGCTTGCACACAGTGTGACAGCGGAACGGGATGCTGCATGCAGATGAAGGCAGGAGGGGAGCACCTGCACCTCCACTCGTTCTCAGCTTGTCTTTCCCGTCTCCTTTAGTGATGGACGCGGGTGTGACAGGGCAGTGAGCCTGATGTGACGTGTGGAAGGGAAAGGAATAGTATAAAAAGCAATGGTCTTGCAGAATTAGCATCTCCCCGCAGCCTGTTCCTTGGCATCCTGCCGCTTTCTGTCTTTATCTGGGTGTTGCTTAATTGCCTAATTGTTGCATTTATCTGTTCATGTAAATGTAGCACGAGGGGATGACTTGACAAAGGATCCTTTCTAGGGAGGTTCACTTCTCCTGTTGCAGCTCGCAAGGCTGATGGCCGGGATGGGAACTTTGCCTCCATTTCCTCCATTCTAATGAGGCTGAGGATCCGCCGTGCAAACAGCACTGAGTTACTGTGGTTATTTCCTAACCACTATTTAGAAACTTTCTCCCGTTTCTATGAAGACAATTCCTCATCCCCCTCTTTATCTGCTAGAGAGTGCTCTGATCAATGGGAACTTCAGGTGAGGAATGGCCTAATTAAGGAAAATTAGCATCCTATCCTATAATACCAGCATCTAATCCTATATTCAGCCTGCTTAAACTATACTCCCCGCACATGCCTTCCTGTAAGTCTCTCATGCTATGCCAGCTCCACTCTGTTTTTATCTACACGGAGTTGAGCTCGTACCTGTGACAGGTGCAGAGCGTGTTAAATCTTTTGATCATCACACACACCACTCATCCTCACGTCCTTTAATCTGAGCAATGCAAAGAGAATCCTATGTGCTAGCTTTAGGCTTCTTCCAGCTCCCCGAGTTTAAACAGGAGGCTCCGCAGCTCCAGATCAATGGGCCTAAATTGTTTGTCTTTAACTTAGGTGGGTTTAAAGGGAAGCTGCTCAGCCCAGCTGTCTGGAGTTCACGGGATGGGAAGGGCTGCGTGCTGGCTGGTGGTGAGGGATCGGAGTTATCTGCCTTTGAAACCCAGTTTGGTTTGCGCAGCAGTCAAATAATTAAATGAGAGGAAAAAAAAAATCGCAGCCTATCACTCGCTGCAGCACTTGCCACATTGTTCCGGTGGCTCCGAAGCTGGCGGTGGAATCCTTCAGCAGCTCTGAAGGATTCCTCCAGCTCACAAACGAAGCTGGGAATTATTTTTCCCCCTGGGACTGATTCCCCAATAACGGGGATGTTCAAAGGCTGCTGCTGGCTCTCAGGGGCGGTGTGAGCCATCTGCCCGCCCTGCCTGCGCCCCAGCCCGTCGTGCTTTGCCCTCCGATGTTTTCCAGCAGCCTGCAGCCTGCAGGCACCACAGTATTGCCGGGAGGACCCGAAGGAATCCCAAAAAATGTGATGCCACCAGGTAGCAGCATGCAGTCCTGCCTGCCGAGATGGGGGTGCCTGCAGAGATTCCCAGGTGTCCCCCTGGGCTGCTGGAATTGCAGCCCAGCACTTAATTTTGCTGTTAATTGAGATGTTAATTTCCAATAGAAATATACTTCTGGGAGCGGAGAGAAAAAGCGCTCACCGTGAGACCCCCGATTCCTCTTCTAGGAAAAATAGGTGCTGTTTCCTTTAATGCTGCCGTCAAGGAAAAAAAAAAAAAAAAAAAGGAAAAAAAAATCCCTCCATGCTATGCAAAATATCACAGAAACCTTTTTTCCATTACAGTGGTCACAGGCCATTTTGCTCTTCACTGGTGACAGGGGACCATTAGAACACAGTCCCTGATGCCTGCATATCATAATGAAAATCATATTTCTTCCTGAACTGGTACATCAATTGTCTTTTTAGTAACCTGGGAAGAGCAGCTGTATGCAAACCAGGGAACGGTCCTTCACTCCTAATCCACTCTCCTGCAAGATAAGTGATAACTTCTTAATGTAACTTTCCAGTCTGGTAAATAAGAAGTAGCTACAACATGATCCCGTGGTTTGAATAGAATCGTCTCCCAGAGCCCGAGGAGCTGCTCCCCGAGCAGGAGAAAGGATTCTGATAAAATCACAGCATCCCGCTCCGTCTCTCTTTCTTTCCTTGGCACCTGCCTGAAGGTCTGAGAGCAAAGCCGCGTGCATGCCTGCCATCATGTGCAGCAGGACCGCACCTGCTGGGCAGGGGGGGCTCTGTCCCAGCGGCCAAATGCATCGGTGCCAGGGGAATGTCCAGGGGAACTTTTCCTTCCATCCCTTTTGCAGGCACCGGCGCTGGGGAGGATGGGACACCAGAGCTGCTCCTGCCTCCTCTCTTCCTTTCGCCTTTCTCGCTCATGTGCGCAGGGAACCTCAAGGAGCAGCTAATCCAATCTGCTGCCGCATTGCCCGGGACTTTAATGAAAGCGCTATTTATTTAGCGTCGTCTGCACTGCATCCACAGCGACGCGATGGGGGCTGAGCAACAGCGGGGCTGGGAGCCCAGCGCGCGGAGCTGAGCTCCACGGGCGCGGGAGCCGGCCCCTCTCCAGAAATATATATGATTTCTGTTTCTGGTTTAATTAGAATTTATTTTCAGCGGGTTCGCATCAACTAAATGAAACAACTGGCATTGATGAACTGCTGCCGGGCAGGCTCGAGTGGGTTTTAATCTCCAGCCGGTGCGAGGGGAGCCTGAGGAAAGTCTATTAGAGGCAGACATCAATTCGAAATCACTCATCTCACGGCGGTATCGATGCTGAGGGGAAAGCATGAAGGAGCGGAGAACTGTGCTGTTAGATAACAGATCCAAACTCAGGGTGTTGTCGCCAACTTGTTGCAGCAGGTGCCCATGGGGGGATGCTCCTTGCTGGGGCATCATCCCTCCAGAGTTCCCACGGGAGGACTGACCCTTCGTCCTTCAAGAGCTTCAGGTCCCTGTCGTGTTGGGCCTGCATTGGGCAGCATGCTGTGGGGCAGGCGTGCTGTGGGGCAGGCAGGGGCACAGCAGCTTTGCAGGCAGACCCAGGCAGCAGCAGGGCAGGAAGGCAGGTCACCCAAAGGATGTTCGGCGCAGTAGAATCTGTTCTCACCTTTTCCCTTTGAAAAGCAAAGCGAGATAGGAAATTGGAGGCGTGCTTTTGGAATGAGGCAGCAGCTCAGGGTCATCTGTGCTTATTTCCAACATTGTATCTTACTTCCTTTTCTCAAAGCAAGCCTTTTCGGGTCTTTTAGGTTTGTTTGGGGTTTTTTTGCCTTCTGTTTAGCCTGCATGCCCAGCACCCCGAGCTTGCAGAGGTAAGCTTTGTCCATCAACAACCCAAAAGCAGGCTCACACCTCTCCCCCACGATGTGCCTCTCTCCTCCTCCCCAATTGCACAGCAGCTTTCCCTTTTATCAGTTACCGGTCTGGAGAAGAGCAAGAATGCAAACACCTCCTGCGTTATTTGGGAGCATCCCATGGATCCCACAACCCCCACTGCCCCTGTTCCCTCCCCAGGAAGGAGGAGAAAAGCATTTGCATGTTATTTTTTTTTTTTTTCAGCAGAAGAAAACATGTGTATATATATATATATATATATGTTTCCTTTATTTTTTTTTTGCAGAATGAAATGGAGTTTTTTAATATATTGAATATATTTAATATTCAAATGCTGCGAATTTGCAGGACAGAGCAGAGACTGCCTCTTGCGATAAGAGACATTATTACTGTTGTGAAGAATTCCTTTTAGATTCCATCTTAATCGTTCCGCTATTGAAATGGAAGAATAAAGTAATAAAATCAGATGTTTAGAAAAGACTTGATTAAAAAAGTAATTATCCCGCTGGGTTGCGGGCTCCCACTTCCTGCTGGATTCCTGCTGGTGGTTTGGCATCTCTGGGGCACATCACCCCTTCCCTCTGGCCTCACACCGGGGCTGTTCTGGGGTGTGACATGTCTTGCTCGCCCTGTCCCCACCCTGGGCACCCCAGCATCCCATCACCCCCTCCCTGGCCGAGGTCTGAGCTGAGAACCTAGTTCTCCTCATGGAAAACCAGATGGAAAAGCTGGAAATCATCGATGCCCTTCCATGACCCACAGGTACTACTGGACCCAGGGGGGATCAGGAGGAAAACCTGGCAGATGGGGAGAAAACCTGATGCCAGCCGCAATTATGGCCAGAGCAAAGAACATGCCGGCATCCCGTGACCAGAGCAAACCTTCCCCACAGCCCTGCACGCTGCTGGCTGCATCCCCAGCTCTGCCCGCAGCCCTGCACGCTCCGCTTGCTGCTCTCCAGCTGTGAAACCATGGCACCACAGGAGGAAATTCGGAGCTGGCAAGGTTCCTCTCAAGCGGGAGTCTCAGCGCAGCTCCCACCGCTCCGGCAGTGACCCTGTAATTAAGTGGTGCAGAGGACACCACTCCGGGCTGGCTCCCTGAGTGCTTCTATTTCAGATTGGGCTACATCCAGCTCTAGCAAATCCATTAATTACACTTCATACAGCGGCATTTACCGACAAACGAAAGATTTCATTGAGTCTGCCTGCTTCCTAAAGCGCAGCCTGACCTCGGGGAGGCTCCCCTGGGCCCCAGCCCCACAACTGCAGCAGCAGAGCTGTGCGTCCCCATAACATCCCTGCTCACCTGCGGGCAGGGGCTGACCACCCCTCCTGCCCCATGGCTGCACCGCTCAGTCCCGGGGCTGGCTTTGGCCGTGCAGCCTTGCTTATATTCTGTGCGGGACGCCAGGAGCCAGCTCACTTCCAGCGAGAGAGAAGAGATGCATTAAACTTTCATGAGGACAAGGCAGCGACAAAGGCAGAACATGAGCTCTTCCCATGCAGCGGCTCAGGAGGGCTCCGGGCAGCAGCAGCAGCAGCATGGATTCGAGGTTGGGAAGCTCCTAGCAGAGCCCTGATCCACGGCCCAAGGGATGTCCAGGTGCTGTGGCACCTCCACACTCACGCTCTGACATCTTCCCTTGTCCCACCAGCATGTGATTTTGACACCCAGGATATCTCCCTCCCCGTCTTGTGCTCTGGGCACATTTTCCTGCAAATATTTTGGGCATCTGCTCACAGGGAAAAGCATCACAGGTGAGACTTTCTGTGATTTCTACATCAGCACTTGGCTTGAGGAACGAGTTCTGTGTGTTTCCCCTGGCCCTCTTGTGACACAGGGCCCAGCTCCAGGCGGTTAGCATCTTCCTATGGTGTTTCTTTGGCACTCGAGCAGCTGGAAGTGAGATCTTGGAGCAGGGGAGGTGTATTCTGCCCTCTGCTGAGCCCCACAGAAATGTCCTGGGGTCAGCACCATCCTGCAACCCTGGGACGTCCCGACAGAGGCTCCTCAGGACAATCCAGGGCTGCTCAGTGCAACCAGAAGGCGCTGGGCCCTGACCTCGATAGCTGCTGTACGCAGTAATATTCCTGGCAGATCACTAGTGCTTAGGTGACAGATACATTAGCTGAGTCAATGCCGGGATGTAAATGTGCAGCTGGCAGAGCGGGTGTCTAAGCAATAAGACATGACAGCAGTTGGGTTCCAAAGCGATTAGAGGGAGGCAGGAGGCGAGGGGTCAGCGGCTGGCAGCACTCATGGCCATGGCCTGGTGCTGGAAGACCTGGAGGTGTTGAGATGCCATTATCGGGCACACAGAGCTGCCCTGTGGGATCATCTGCCATCCGTCTGACCAGCAGCTTCCACACAAAGCAGCACAACCTCGATGGGCTCCTGCACAACATCAGAGGGCTGCATTTAACACGGGGACATGGGGACCAGACTGCTTGCACTCACACCAATCCTCCTTCAGTGGGCATCGAGGAGCCCTGGCTGAGGGCTCCATGGGAAGGGCAGAGCATGGTGGTAGGAGCCAAGGAGGGTGGGAGGGTGGCATGGCATACGTGATGACAGCACCTGTGCATTGCTGTCCCCATGGGATGGGCACCTGCAAGGCATGGCCACCCACCGTCCCCAGCCACTGTGGGCCATAGAGTCACAGAATCAGAGAATCATAGAATCGCAGAATTATAGTCACAGAATCACAGAATCATGGATTGGCTTGGATTAGAAGGGACCTTAAAGATCATGGAGCCATGGAACGGCAGAATGGTTGGACCTTAAAGCTCATCCATTCCTAACCTCCACCGTGGCTTCTACCACCAGGAGGATGCTCAGGACCTAACTGGCCATGGCATACACGGTGGGACAGAGAAAGGCGTTAAAACACTGGGTGGAAAGAGGAGCCCTAGGGAACCCCTGTGAGTTGAAAACCAGAGCCCTGGTAATCAAAACGTGCTGCAGGGCTGCACCGTGCTGACAAGAGCGGTGAGGAGCATGAAGCGGGCTGAGCCGAGCTGCAGAGCTAGGGCAGGCAGCGACGGTGTGAAACATCAGCTGGGTGTGCACCAGCCGGCTCAGCGGCTCTTTGGGTCCAGACGAAGAGATTGCACGTGGGATGTGATAGAAGTGTTGTAGAGCAAGCAGCCCTACAGCTCACCAGGAGCGCTGCTGGGCTGGCTCTGGGCTTCTCTCACCAGGTGCCAGCGGGACGGCCCTTCTGCAGGAGGGACCGCAGCTCGTTCAGGTGTGACACGGTGGGAATCCCCATGCTATGTGGACTTCGGCTCCAACAGGAGAACCGTGTGAAAATTAGGCAAATCGGCTAAAAGCCAACGGAGCAATGCAGAGGGCATGAAGGAGCTGAGTGGTGCGAGGGGAATTTAATAAACTGCTGGGAGCCTGGTGTACGAACAAGAGGAGAGGCAGTTCCTCACAGCAGACTGTGGCCCTGACGCTGCCTGCCCCGAGGAGGTAGGAGGTGTCAGCGGGGTCAAAAGGGGCTGACACAAATTAACGGGCAACAAGTCACATGGGAAAAATAACAGTTACCTGCCAGGCTCACAGAGCCCAGTAATGGGCTGGTGCTCTCCTGGCGAGGGCTCCGCAGAGCAGGAGGAGCTGCACAAAACTCCCCGAGCGCAGAATTTGCAACCTGATCTACCCGGTGTTAAATAAAACACAGCAAAACAGAAAGGGAGAAAACAATCCTCTCCCTTCCCTCCGCTCTCGCATTCATCATCAGAAGCCTCGTTAACCTCCCGGGCTGCCACGGCGCTCGTTAAAAAATCCTTGAGGTCCTGCAGCGATGGCCGTGGGCATCCTGTGCCAGCAGGGGAGGTCCCCCACCGCCCTGCCCTTCCCTCCCACCGATGTAAAACGGCATCCCACGTCCTGGCAGATTCGTGCTGACACTTCATCCCTCCTCGGTGCCTCCTCTTCCTCTCCACGCAGGCTGCAGCAGTGACGCAGCCCACCCTGCAGCCCCAGCCCCTGCGTGCAGCTTGCAGGGCTCTGACAGTAAAAAATGATCCTTTCCGCGCGGCACAAGTTCATAACGTTCCAGCGTTGATAGGAATTGAGTGCAAAAGAAATAAAATCAATAAAATATTCAAAGCTTTCACATTATAAGCTCGAGTAAAACTTTTTACCAAATGTTTACTGTATAATAAATTCTATTAAAAAGCCCGAGCTTGCATGGGGAAGAGGGGTGGAACGTTGTCACTTTAATTGCAATGGCATAAATATTTGATATTCAGTAAATTAGATCTGTAGCTCTGAAAACATTCTTGCAAATGGATTTTTACCTGTAGCACAGTGCCATTAGCAGGAGAAAGTCAACACAGCCCCGGGGCCTGTAATTAACTCAACCCAAGCAGAACTAAACATTTTTGACAGTTTTCCTGGTCTGGAATTAACTGTCATAGCAGAGAATGAAAGGAAGTGCATTGTCACATTATGTTTACGTAAAGTCTGTAAAATGCTGCGTTTTGTATTTTTGTTTTGTTCAGGCTGGGTTTCATGCCCCATTATTTTGTTCATCATTAGAGACAAGCTTAAAAACAACTAATGATGTATTTTATATCCTCAGACTACTAGCGAAGCCTTCTGAAATAAAGGGGAAGACATTAGCTGTAATTCAATTTTTTCCCTCTATAATGAAGCGTGGTACACTGTGTACTGGTATAAATCACAGTGCTGTGACATTTGAAGACATTAGAAACTCTGGTTTTCCTATCCGATTCAAGGTTCTCGGGTAATAAGCAGCTGTCTAGCCCATGTCTGTCTGCTTTATTGGGGTTGGGGGAAGGCATTCTGCACGGGTTTTTCTCCTCTTCTCTTTTTTTTCTTCTTCTTTTTCTTCTCTTTCTGTTTCTTTTTCTTCTCTTCTCTCTTCTTTCTTTTTCTTTTTCTTTTTCTTTTTCTTTTTCTTTTTCTTTTTCTTTTTCTTTTTCTTTTTCTTTCTCTTTTTCTTTTTCTTTTCCTTCTTCTTTTTCTTTTCCTTCTTCTTTTTCTTTTTCTTTTCCTTCTTCTTTTTCTTTTCCTTCTTCTTTTTCTTTNTTTTCCTTCTTCTTTTTCTTTTCCTTCTTCTTTTTCTTTTTCTTTTCCTTCTTCTTTTTCTTTTCCTTCTTCTTTTTCTTTTTCTTTTCCTTCTTTCTTTTTTGTATGTGTGTATTTACAAAAATAACTGTCACTCTGCTGAAATGCAAACCCTGGAGGGCAAATCTCCTTAATGCTTCCCTGAAAGCTACTTATTGTCCAGTAGCTCAGAGAAAATCTGTGCAGCAGTAATTGAAGGGATGCGTTGAGCTTTCTGACATTTTGTCCTAGAAATTATCTTACCTGGAAAAGAAAGGGGGTATTTAGCAAGAGAGCTCCCATGCAATTTGGGAATGCAAGGATACTCATAAACAAGCTGATTAAAATAGATGTGGCTTGCTGCATCGATGGTAATAACTTGGGCAAATGTGATAGCTCGCATTAAAGGGAGAAACCAACCTGTTTGGATGGCGATTGTATGTCTGGTGTGTTATAATCTTGTCTCTTTCCTGACATACCGAGAAGACAAGCAAATAAGGAAACAAAAATGTCGAGATATTTCTTTTCCTCAAGACTGTCAGACAGAGAGAAAGGAAAGGATCGAGGCAAAATGAACGCTGCTCTCGGGGCTCTGTGCCGCTCCCCCCGACGAAAAGCTTTTATTTTGTATTTCTGCATATCGCAGGGAAAGAAGAGAAACCCCTCTTTTCCCAAGATACATCATGCAAGAAATGACCTCAGCGAGATGTAATTTTTATTTTGCAATCCACTTCAGCATAGAAGTCCCTCTTGTTTTCCTACCCTGGTGCCGGTCGCAGAGGGCATTTTAATGGTCTCTAATCAGTGCGTGGTTGCCTGCTCATTTCGGTCTCCTATTATGGCAGTTCCACATCTTCATCCATAGCCAGAAACACTTATTTGACGAGCACGCAACATTTTCATTAAGAGGGAGAGAAAAAGGAAGACAGGCAGGAAAGCAGCCTCGGGAAGAGGGGATCTGTGCAAAACCCCTTCTGCCGGGAGCTCTCTAATCACAACAGGAAAGGGATCCTGGTGCTGGGGAATAAACAAGCGCCAGCAGATGAGAGTTTAACTGCTCTTGACAATCAGAGGCTCAGTTTCGAGTGATTCAGGTTAGAAATTGCAGCCTCTGCCATGGGGAATATTTATTTATTTTTTATTTGTAGCTACTTAGGGGCCAGGCGTGGTCCTGGGTATGCAATGAGCCCCAGTGGGGCTTTGCAGATGCCCAGGGGTGCACAGTTCCTGACAGGACCCTGCTCATGGCCAGCAGGGCTTGCTGCTGCTGCAGAGCTGCTCATGGGGCTAAGCAAATTACAGAGCACTGGATCTTCGCTAAATTAATTAGCTCAATTAGGCTGAGAGGGAGGGAGAGGCATGTGTGTGCGTATTTTCCTCACTCTCCTTCTCTGATTGCTTACCTGCTCCCAGGCCCTGAGGTGGGTGAACAGCAAGCACCAGTGCATTGTTGTGCCAGTGGGATGGACACCTGCCAGGCATGGCCACGCACCATCCCAGCCACCATGGATCACAGAGTCATAGAGTCATGGAATCATGGAGTCATAGGGCCACAGAGTCATAAAGTCATACGGTTGTAGAGTCATAGAATCATAGAGTCATAGAGTCATAGACTCACAGAATCACAGAATCATAGAATCACAGAATCATCGAGTCATAGAGTCATGGATTGGCCTGAATTGGAAGGGACCCTAAAGATCATAGAACCTTAGAATGAAAGAATGACTGTGTTAGAAGAGACCTTAAAGCCCATCCAGTTCCAACCCCTTGTCATGGTTTCTACCACCCGGATGTTGCTCAGGATCCACCCTGGGGAAGCACCAAAGTCCCCAGCCCCTTCCCAGCTCCGTAGGGCTGACCACAACGGGAAGATGCCCTGGCACACTGAAAGCTCTCTTTTCTCATCACTGTGTGTGATAAAGGATTCAGCACGTGGAGAACAAACCAAGTTCTGATTTATTAGCAGCAGCTTAACGGTAAAAGACAGCGCAAGGTCCATCAATACTGCTTAGCAGTGAAACCTGGTGTAATCCGCTGCGTGGCAAAATAATCAAGAATGTCACTTTTCATAGGGTTCATCAGAAACAATAAGACATTTCACAAACAATCCTCGCCCAGCATTAATGATAAAGAGACCTGAGTGCAATTACTAAAGAAAACAATTATATGTCAGCAAATATATTCATCTTCATTTGATTTAAGCACCCACCTCCTATGGCTATAAAAAGCACCTGAATGCTAGCTCAATTTGCAGGTCGGCTACCCTTGCCAGCACAAATCTGCTTGCAGCAGGGCAGTGCAAAGGGAGGTGAGGGATAGGGCAGACAGAAGGATGAAGGGACACTGGGGGTGGATGTCCCCAGCACAAGGCCTGGACGTGTGGGGTGTTTGCATGGGACCTCCTATGAGACCTGGTGCACACCTGAGATGGACGGAGCTGAGACAATCCTCTCATTTTGAGCTTCAACTGTTGCAAACATGTTGGAAAGAAAAGGAAAGTAGCACCAGAATGAGAAAAAAAACGGGTGTTTTTGTTCTTTGCCGGACTGTCACTTTGATTCCCACACTGTCAGTTTGATTTTTTGGCTAGTTTAGAGTATGTACCCCTTCCTAGAAATTGGCTCTACCTCACTCTGGCATGATGCTCAGGTTTTTCCAGCCCCTGCAATCAATTGCATTTTAACACATCATCCTGCTGCTCCCAGCCCCATCCCCCCAACATGCCCCAGCACATTACCTCTCTGAATGCAGAGAGAACTGAAGAGAGCCTCACAGAACATGTGAATCACAAGGAAGTGGTTTCCCTAGTGACAGTAACCACATGAAAGTGTGCACATTTACTCTCACGGGACCTTTTAGCACTTTGGATTGTGGGGAGAGCAAGAAAGCTGGTAAAAAGATGCTGCGGTTGGTGAAGGAACGAGCTAACCCTACGATGCTAAGTGGCATGGGCAACCCATGAGAAGCTGTCAGCTCCTGGGGATTTTCATGAGCTTCATCCATACCACGTTGAGCTGCACAGCTGCCCTGGAGTCCCTTCTCCAAGTGCTGGTGCACTTCATTCCTCCAAATCATGCAGGCATCTGTCCCTACAGCACCATAGGGGTGGGAACGCAGGGGGTGATGGCAGTGCTGGCGACATTGGGTTTGTACATGCTGGAGGCCAGCACGGACCCTGCATGGGAAGAGCACAGCAACAGGCAGGGGCAGATGGCACGGGTGAGTAGGCGGCTACCCAATGTCTTTGGCTCACACTCAGGAGCTTTTCCTCCTCTCTCTGAAACGTCTTTAACTTTTCAAAACACCTCTGAAAGCGAAGCTGGGAGACCCTGGAGAAGTGGTGCCCATGGGACAGAGCCCACGAAGGAGAAGGTGTCCTCTGTCTTTCCCTGCTGCGCGGCCACCCTGGGCCCATTAGCTTAATAACGAGCTCTTAAGCAGATCTCAGCGAACAAGAAGCAATTTATTTGTCGTCATGGCGACAAAGAAGGCCTTCTGGAAAAGAGCACTGAATGAAGAGAAGAAGGTTTATTGTGCAGAGCAATGAGGCATTCACTTGGAACATTAACATTGCACAAAGCCAGCCATACAAGAGGTCCTGCTAACTTCTGGATACATGGCAGGGTGGACGCGTTTGGGTCTTCGCTTTCACTGCAAAAGCCAAGAGGAGATTTGCACTTGGTCTTTCGCACAATGTTTGACATCCATCCCTGTTCCTAGATGACTCTGGGGGAAAGACAAATGTTCCTTGTTGGCTGCTGGCTGAGCCTCACTGGCTGTGTTTGTGGTGGGTATTTCCAGGGACTGAGTTGTGAGATGCAACTGCCAACTGAACAAGCCCAAATAAGCCAAGAGCGTGCATCTCAAACTGTACTTTGTTCATTTATTTTGACAACTCTGGTGTTTCTTTAATTATTTATAACACTTCATACTGTACTGGAGTAGATTTTTGTAAAAATAATGAAGCCTTAGTAGTATAGCATCTACAATCAGATCTGCAGGGGAAGGGGGAGATAGGCAGTTGCTCTCTGATGTGAGCAGAGTGAAATGTAGGTTGGTAGCAATTCTTCACTAACAACAGTTTTGAAAGTAGACCTAGCACTGTGGGGGTTTAAGGGAGACATTTCTGGAGTGACTTTTTGGACTTTTTGTAGAGCAGCTTCCTTCAGGAATGGGTGATGCAATGAAATCTAGTTTTTGCCCATTGAGTGTTCGTCTTTGGAAAGCTATCAACGGGAAATTAAGGTAGAGAAGGAGGGCTCAATACATTTGAGTAAGGTGCACACTTCAGTTAGTGAGAACATTTTACTTTAAACATTCGAGGTCAGGCTGGACAGGACTCTGAGCACCTGATGGAGCTGTGGGTGTCCCTGTCCATTGCAACGGACCTGGACCAGGTGGCCTTTAAAGGTCCCTTCTAACTCAAACAATTCTATGGTTCTACGATTATCCTACATGGAGCCCAGAATACCGGTAAGACACACCTTGAAATACCTGATTTTGCCATATAGCCTGAATTTTGTCCCAACTCAAGGCACTGAAGTACACTGCAACCTCTGAACTGCCATGGAAGGTGCTGCAGGGTGGATCCAGCTGGCTGTTAGCTGCCTCTGCAGCTTGCCAGCATTGGCAAAGGAGCCCTTGCTGATGGGAAATCCATCTTTTCCACCCCAGTTGCCGGGGTTGCTTCTTTCCCAAGGAATACAGAGTTCTGTGGGTTTCTCCTCCTTGCAGCACATTCCACTCACTGAAAGGAAAAACTCTCTCTAGCAGGCACATGCTGAAAGAATGCAAAACCACAAAGAGTTTATATATTTAACCCACCCAAGGAATATAATTATTCTTTTTAATCAAGTCTATTCAAACCATTTATTACTTTATTCTTCCATTTCAATAGCAGAATGATTAAGATGGAATCTAAAAGGAATTCTTCACAACAATAATAATGTCTCTTATCGCAAGAGGCAGTCTCTGCTCTGTCCTGCAAATCCACAGCATTTAAATATTAAATATATTCAATATATCAAAAACCTCCATTTCAGTCCTATATATCAGAGGATATGAGGAAGATCCGGAAAGGGTCCCATTACAGTCTACAAACAAATTAAAAAAAAAAAAGGAGAAGGGAAAAACTCCAGCATACATAACGAGCTGCAAAGGCAGCTCCTGCTGCAGCAGTCCAGCTTCACAACAGAGCAGGCCTGGGGGATGAGGGCATTATCATTTTGAAGACTCATTTATTTCAGTGCATATTGTGCATTATATAAGAGCCAGGCTATTCTATTTTTTTTTTTTTAATTCACAATTTGTTGTCATCTTGTTTTTCAGTGCCATGCATTGGTAGGAAAAGAACTTCATCTGTACTCTGTCTGGCATGCATTTTTTCAAGATTTCAGAGCAGATAATAGAATAATAAAAAGGTGGAAAAATAGGGAGCTAAGAATAAAACCTGTATCTTACCCAGCACAAGGGAGATCTCATCAGCAGAGCCATGGACACTGCAGTACAGCACAATTATGGCCAGGTGGTGCTGAGAGGGGTCATGGACCAATCCAGCTGAGGTGTCCCACCCATTTTTGGGACTGATCTCAGGACACAAGCCATACTCATTTTCTATTTTTACATTTCTAATATGCTTATCTGTCAAAATACATGTCTTTTGGCCAAAAAAAAGGCACTGTTGTATTTTCTAGGCTAGCTTTCCCTTCTTCTTTTGACTCAGGCAGTGAAAAGAGGTTTGAGGTAGCATGAGTTGTGTCTGTCTAACTCTAAAAGTGGTTGTTTTGTGGCTTCAGTTAACAACTTTTATACTAGATTACTTCACCAGCAGCTGACAAAGGCCTGAGAGTCACTGAGTAAACAATAAATCTGGCTGCTGGGCTGAGCCAGGGCACAGACTCTCCTCATCAGGCTGCACCATCAGCTCAAGGAGCCCAAAGTGTGGGCTGGCAGCTTGACCCCCACCCAGGCTGCAGACGCAGTGTGAAGAAGGATGAGCCCAAACCATTAGCCACCAAGTGAATGTGCTCAGTCATAGAATCATAGAATCATTAAGGTTGGAAAAGAGCTCTAGGATCATCCAGTCCAACCTCAACCCATCCCACCATGCCCACTGACCCACGTCCCTCAGTGCCACATCTACCCTTATCTTGAACACCTCCAGGGACGGTGACTGCACCACCCCCCTGGGCAGCCTGTGCCACTGCATCACCGCTCTTTCTGAGACAAAATATTTCCTGATATCCAACCTGACCCTCCTCAAGCACCCGAGAAAGAGTTGATTCAGCTCAGTTCCTTGTAATATGTGAGTAGAGACCGCAGGCACTACAGCATCTCCTCGCTAAAGTCCCAGAGAAGAAAATGTTACAAAATGTAAAGCAACATGTGGAATTTGGGCTTTATCCAGTGCTTCCTGTTTGACTAACCTTTATTTTCTTTCAGCTGGAAGCAAGAGGAAGAAGTCGGCCTGCTCATGCAGAGAGGAAACATTGGGGTGCAGCAGGGAGTGCCACATTTCCTGGGGACAGGGAGGTTTGTGCCGAGAGCAGGGTTTGTGGAGTGACTGCTGGGAGGAGAGGGACCCCTGAACCAGGATGCCTTTCTGTGGTTCAGCTAGTATGAGCAACATCAAATCAAATCGGATATACCTAGTTTAACCTGCCGAGCGCCCGCAGCCTTGTTTTGTGCAGACAGTGCAGCGCTACAGCCTGAGACAGGAGCACCTCACGTGACCCTCAGCCCCCCGAAGCACCCATGAATTAATCAGTCAGACTGGGTTAATAGGCAAACGGTGAGACCATGTGTTCCACCTGGGTGAGCAGAACTTTCACCGAAACGAGAAATCAAACGTTTCTTCAGCAGTCTTTGCCAGGCTCCTTCCCTTCCCGTTATCATTACCTGTATTGATTTTGCACGTAGTGCTCAAGGTTAAACAAACTGCCTCCACCGTCCAGCCATGCTGGGGTGGGAATGGAGGAGGCAGGGCTGCAGAGCAGCTCTGGGAGGTGGAGGTGCCCAGGCTGCACATCGAGGTCCTGTGCTGAGAGATCACGTCCCTTCGCTCAGCCCTTCTATCCCCTCTAAGTCAGCAGCTGTTGGCCTTGAAGCCAGAGGCCTTCCAACCTTTTGAACAGCTTTTGGCTCAGAATTCTGCCTCAGAAAACCTCCCTGAAGCCCCAGCCCTTTGCTGACTTTTTTACCATGTCAGCCTACAGAGCTTCTCTGCAAGAGAAGAGGAAGCAGAAGTTTCTTTCAACATGCCTTAGAAGAGATGAGTGAGCATCAGCCCTGTGACCGTGTTCTAGCTTCTACCTAGCTAGAGCCAGAAGGTTTCCACCATGGTTCCGGAGCAAAAATGCTATCAAACCTCACAGGTCCTCACAGTGTCAGACCACTCCATTACCTTAGAAGATGGCAGAGGATGAGCAGGAGGCCCTCATGAAGAGCATCATCCCTCTGCACTCAACTCAGCCTTCTTTCTTCACCAGGACCAGTGGGAAGGAAGAAAACAAAGTGAGAAAAATGCTCAAGGATGGAAAGAAGGGGGTTGGGAAGCAGAGGGCAGTAGAAAATCAATCAGAGAGGAGGGAAATGAAGACATGGGAAAGAGCCATGAGGGAAAATATGGATAGGAGAGAAGACACAGTCATCTCAGAAGGAAGCAACAACGTGCCAGTGAGACGGAAGGAGGCAGGAGTATTTTCAGAGACATTCCCCTTCCATGGAGCTGTTCAGAGGGAGACCAGCAGCAGTGGTGCTCTGAACTTGGGAGAGCATTGGGATACCTCTGTAGAGAAGGGAAAGATGTTGTCATCAAAGCTGACCAATCTGCAGACCTTCGTGTGACTTTCAGCCCTTTTTTCGGCCTTTAGCCACTAATTTTTCTCTTTATTCAAAGAAGAGCAATGACTGTGGTGACTAACGCTCTCAATGATGGCTGCTGTGGAGCAGCACGTGGTTGGGCTGGTGAGGTGGCCCCTTGCCCAACAGCGAGGCAAGAACTCATCCTCCAGCAAGGCTCTGTCCACCCCTGGCTTAAAGGATACAGGGGATTACTTTGATTTTTAAGCTATGATCCTTAAAAGGGAGGAGAAAGAGGAAAGAAACTGGATGGAGCAGGTCTGGGAAGGGGAGAAGGACCAACCTCAGCACCTCACTGCACCAGAAGTCTGGAGCACGGTTACAGGCATTGGATGGGAGCAGTACCAGCCCTCCATTCTGCACTCACCTCTGAGGATGTTTACCAGTAAGTTGTATGCCAATATGGTGGAAAAATAAATACAATTTTTTTTTTTGCCTCTCAGGAAATGGCAGGGATGTGTCTGTGTAGGAGGGAGCTGCAAGAGGAGCAGGGGCTCCCAGGTGCAGTGTGCCTACACTTGGAAAGGGACCACTTCTCTCTGCTGGGCGTGCAATGAAGAATAAAAAGGGTTGAAGCTCTTCTTGCTCCTCCTGGCATCAACAGGAGTTCTGGACATACGACACTTCTGAACCTTGAGCCAGGAAATGGTGCTAGAAATGGTCCCAAGGCAAAAAGCCCAAGTTTGGGCTCTGAAAGGAGCACAGAACCCAGACACATCCCAAGTGCTTGCCCATCTGCATGCTGAAAGCTCTATTGTTATTAGTGATCACAATCATCATTCAGCCTATAACTATTATTACAGTTTCTGTGAAAAAAAAAAGGTGAAAAAAACCTAGATCTGGGTGTAGGGACGAAATTTTCTTTTGGCTTCCGTCAAATATTTCCAGGTAATTATACAAAGAGGAGAGCTGAAAAGGAGCTGCACACAATTGTCATAAAATGTAATTAATTTTGAGTAATTCACAGTGGAGAAAAAGTGTTGTAGAGAGTAAATTGGATGGGAGACTCAGTGCCGGGAGATGGGGCTGTGAAAGGCTGCTGACTAATACAGCACTGACCTGAAAGCAAATCCTTACATTCATGCTGGACCAGCTGTTTCCATGACAACAGTTGTTATTAGTAACTGAAAATGTATTGCTGTTACGAGTGGCAGCATATTTTTTTTCAGTTGAATTCGAGAGCAGCTGGGTACTTTACTCATGAAGATAAAGTGCTCAGATCGCTCCAACACTAATGTTGTGTGCTGCACCTCTCATAATACAAGCCTTACACTTACACATGATACAAAGAGATGTGTGGATTGCTTTAGGGAAAAGACCTCAGAAGGCATAGCATAAATGGCAACTTGCATCAAAGAAATCAAAAGAAAATAACCGCGGTCATCGCCGCGCTTTAAATTAACTCTTCAGTGAGGTTCCCTGGGGATGCAGGCTGACTGCAGTGCTCCTGCCACAGGTAAATCCCATTAGGAACTTGACAGCTATCCTGATGTCCCCATGTGCAATGCACAACGTCTCCATGTGCAATGTACGACGTCCCCATGTGCAATGCACAACATCCCCATGTGCAATGCACAATGTCCCTATGTGCAATGCACGACGTCCCCATGTGCAATGCTGGAGGGGCACTGAAGACATCTTACACTTAAATTAAGCTATTTCCTATGCACCACCTCCTCTTGTTCCTGTCTCAAAGCAGCAATTTTGATCATCTCAGAAGAAGCCAGCTTGCAGAGTTCACACCTGGGCAGCAGCACTGACTTCAGTGACATCCCTTTGGTTTTCACTGATGAGGAACAAAAACACGCTTTGAATCACAGAGTCATGGAATCGTTAAGGTTGGAAGAGACTCTAAAAACAACTAGTCCAATCATCCACCTACCACCAATATTGCCCCCTAAACCACATCCCTATGTACCACATCGCCACATTTCTTGAACACCTCCAGGGACGGTGACCCCATCACCTCCCTGGGCAGCCTGTGCCACTGCACCACCGCTCTTGCTGAGAAGTTCTTCCTCACATCCGACCTGACCCTCCCAGGGCTTGGGGCCACTTTCTGGGTGAGGTGCTCATGTCAACCACCTTGGCCTCCCTCCAACAACCACTCCTCCGAACACCACTCTCAATGGCAGCCAACGCTCTGTGCTCAGGCATAATGACACCAGTGTAAGTTCTGTCAGCTTCAAGTGCAGATGTTGCGCGTGCAAATCCATCTCAGATGTGCCCCTTTGTGTCCTGGGGAAGCACTGTAAATCTTTACACCAGTGTAAGTGGGAAGGGAGTACAGTCCAGAAAAAGATGGATTGTCAAAGTTGCTCATGTATGCAAAATTCTGTACGTGGTATGAATGAGCCTGGGAACAGCAATAACGTAATCAGGAAGAAAATAAGTTACAATCCATAATCAAAAAATGTTGCAAATTACATCCTTAATAGATTACATTTATAATCTACTTGAAAGAGATCTTTAGGCACTTAATTGACATATTCCAAGATAGCTATAACATATTGGCTAGTTAGATACCAATTGACATACTTATTAAATATCAATTAGCGCATTCCATAATTTGGTACCTAATTAGCTTGCTATAGCTATTCTATCAAATGCCAATTAGATGCTTGAAATTTCTTACAAGTTGGCTGTACTAAGATAATAATTAAGAATGCATTGCTTAAGTCATTTTTAGTTAATTACATGGCAAACTAATTTTGGCTACACACATTAGACCTTTCAATAAATCCCTCTTTATCAATCAATTGGTATCTAATGAACTCATTATTCTTTTGCTGTGTCTGAATGAAGGGCTGCTTTGCCATTCTCTGAGTGGTTGCGTGTTGATGCATGGCAGCATGGAGACGGGCTCCAAGTGTCCCACCCCAAGCTCTCCTCTGGGGATGGGAAATGCCCTATTCTCATCCCATGGAGCAGTTCCTCTCCCTCTGCCCAAGGATGCAGGACCCCTGTGGGGTTTGGGAATGGGGTGGCCGTGCAGAGGGCACTGTTGTTCCCTTTGCCCTGGAGAAGAACGGGTCTGGAGCTGCTGTGTGAAGTGGGATGTGAGAGGCTGGAGGAGGCTGCAGGTGGTGGGGATCCTTCAGGCGGAGTGGAAGGATACAACATCATGGACTTGCACGGATCCAACACAGTGACATGTCTTCTTGAGCTTTTTATGTCCCCTACAGCAAAGAGCACCACTCAAAAAATAAAAATAGCATGTTGTATTAATGTCTTCCCTCTTTTCCCCAGAAGCTATGAGTCAGCTGCCTGGTGAGGCTGTTGCCATATGCGTGAGCATCTTTTATGTCGGAGGAATTTATTGCTCAAAGACAGGCAAGTTCTGTGTGTACTTCTGGATGTGATGACCCCCTGGTTGCCCTGCTCTTTGCTGGAGGGAACCGTGCAGTGCCTGCAGCATTCCTAGGTCTCCCTGTGCTTAGCTGGACAGTTGTAGGTCCTGCTAGCTAAAGCATCACTGTAGCCCTGGGAGACCTCTGTGAGGCTGCTGGCTCTGGCTGGCAGCCTGGAAATTTGGCTATAAACTGCAGTGGTTATGAAGACCAATGGGGTAAATTGCAAGTCACATCACATCTAGATATTGTAAGGGGAGACTTCACATAGCCTGAGAAAATATGCAGGAGATAGAGCCCATGGCTCCATCATCTGCTGTCCAGCTCTGCTTGTTGGACCCTCTCTCTCCTCTTTGACTGTAAATAAAACAGGTTTGAGTGCCCAGCACTTTTCCCATTCTTTTCAATTACTTTTAATAAATATAATGAAAGACGTGCCGAAAATACCCATCTTTCCTCTTTTACAGTTTTTGTATGTCTGATGTGCACATGCTTAATTTAACAAAGTGTTTTCAATGAAGCGGAGAGGGATTTTTCAAAACGGTATGGGAACTCTGAGTATCCTTTGGGCACTCAGTGAGTGCGCTGCTCTCTGCTCACACTGCAGGGCAGAGAAGCTGAAGATCAGCAGAATCTCCAGGAAATCCTGCTGGAGTTTGCCCTGCCTTGAAGAGTGCTCCTGGAGGTGGCATACAGAAGGGACAGGTACACACGAGCCCAGGGTGAATGGGATGAGCCTTTTGGAGCACAAGCCTGATGGGGAGTGGCTGAGGGAATGGAATGGTTCAGTGTGGAGAAGAGGAGGCTCAGAGGAGACCTTATTGCTCTCTACAAATCCCTGAAAGGAAGTTCTGTGAGGTGGAGGTTGGCCCCTGCTCCCAGGTAACAGTGATAGGACAAGAGGTGATGGCCATAAGTTGCACCAGGGGAGGTTCAGGTTGGATATTATGAAACATTTGCTGTCACTGTCGCTGGAGGTGTACAAGAACTGTGGATAGGCGACACTGAGAGACATGGTCAGTGGGCATGGTGGGGTGGGTTGGACTTGGTGATCTTAGAGGTCTTTTCCAACCTTAATGATTCTGTGATTCCTCAGCACTAGATACAGGCAGAATTTTGTTCCAGCTGTGCAAGCATTTGGGCTTTTCCAGCAGAACCTGATGGTCCAAGCCCATCCTGGCTTGTTGCAGTCTTGGGGAAGTCACTGACCCTCCATCCCAGGTTCTCCATGGAACTGATGAGACAACCCAAAACCCATCACTCATAGGAGAAAATTTCTTAGGATTTTTAGTGGTACAAAATCATCAAAAAAATCTATATCTGGTCCATACTCATACCTACAATCCATAGATACAGTGTCTAAAATATGAATGCATGTATGTGCCTGCATAGGAGTTACACCATACGTGTCCTGAGAGTTTGCAGCCTTTTGCTGTCCTGAGCCCCATCTGAGCAGAGCTTTTCAGGAGATACAAGACTCATCCCATCCTCACCCAGGCATGGAAGCGTGGGGTTGTGCACTCATGCTAACGTGGTAGGGAAGAGCAGTGCACTGCGTGGGACTTGACAACTGTTTTTTTTTACATCAGGCAAAACCAGAAGCTCAAATAGATGCCTTTGTGGTGACAGAATGAAAGGGCTGCAGATTTTTTTTCTTCGTTTTGACATAATGAAAAAAAAGCTCTTGACAAAATCCATTCTGCCCTTTGAATGAAGTTATTTGTTTGACTAAATGCACTGACTCCATCCAAATTATTTATTGGACTTGCTTGTCATTGCAGGCCACTGGGATTCCTGCAGGGCTGGGGCAAGAGGTGGGTTCTGGATTAATCTCATTGGCTGATAACAAGGCAAACCCAACCAAAATCTGCTTTTCAGTTTAAAGAAGGCAGGGGGGGAACCAACCACTGCACATCCAGCAAGCTCAGTCTAGGACCAGAGGCTCAGACTGGGCTATTTCCTTCTCAGGCATCCATGACACTCTCAATAAAAGCTCATCACTGGGTACTTGTACAGCAACAGCTCTCATTACCATCTTTTCAGATGCTGCAGTAGATCGGGGCTCAGGAAAATAAGAGCCAATGCACTGGAAGAAGGATTCCAGTTCCCTCCCTGTGGGCTTTAAGAGATGTGAAGAAGGGAGAAATCTCTACCAAAGAGTAAAAGGAGAAACAGGAAATAAGTAGCTTGAGAAAACGCAGCGGAACAGGAAGAGAAATTAAAAATCTGAGTGAAGAGGGGTGTGTAAGAGAAAAGAGAGAGCTCAGAGTGAGCCAAAAGGATGCCACAATTACGAAAGAAACTGGGGAAGGCCTCACGAGGAGAACATAAAATAAAGTAGTGTAGGAGGAAAGAAAAAGGAAGGGAAAGGACAGTAGGAGTGGGAGCCACACTGAAGTTATTGAGAACTCATTGTGCCCCCCATCACATTTGTGCAGGTGACATGACTTGGGACATTTGTGCAGAAGCCACGTCAGTTTGTGCTCCTCCTGCTTCCCCACATGCTGATATCCCCTTCCTCCCTACATTCCTTGCTGTCCTCTGGATTTCAGCATCAGGATGGCTCTGCCACCTCCATGGGTGCCCTGAGTTAGGTGCAGGGGGACATGAGCCCCGAGATGAAGTGGAGGAGCAGATTTTAGGCACTTATTGCCAAAACGGCAAAGTGTGAGAACCAAGAGCACCTGAAGATGTGGGAGCTGAGGGCACTAGGATTATATTCAGCCAGAGGTCAGCAGCAGTTCGTGGGTTCTGGGGCACTGAGGCCTTCATCCTGCCCTCCCTCCCACATGCCCTTTGGAAATCCATGGGGTGTCCCAGCGAGGAGGCCAACGCTGCTGAATGCATAGTCCTGCACAGTCTGTCTTGTCTGACCATCAGGTTGCCCTCTGCCAAGGGAGCTCACAAGCACTCAACCCAAGAGCACACTAAGAAGGAGAACTGCCAGTCTATAAAACCTTGGCAGGCACTGGGTGACTCACGAGTATATTAAGAGGATACTGAGAGCTCAAGAACTGTTTCTGTGTATTAATCTAAACCTTGGCACAGCTATGCAAGTTGAAATCCTCATTAAGACTGGGGTTTCTTTCTTGGTAGGAAGAAAACTGTTCAGCCTGTGTTGTTCAGGGACATGTCTGCTATTCTGAGAAGCCAGCAGCCCCTCCTTCATCCAGCAGAAATATTGTCAGAAGCTGTTCTCTCTCCCCAGACTAACAGAAATGATTCTTCCATCAAGATACACCTGCATCTTCATTACTCTTCTTCTCTTTACATAGCCTGGGGAAAGGAGGTCCAGAGAGAGGTGAGTTTTAAAACATATCTAGAAACATATCTAGAGCATCAACTAATAATATGCACCCGGCTTCAAAAAGCAGTTTTTTGGAGGTGCATACATGGGCTTTAGAGCATGGAGGAATTCAGAAACAGAGGGTCAGAATGCCACAGTTAAGACTGAAAGCCATTTCTCTTGGTTCCCTGTCCTCATTCCCTGCTGCCCACCTTTGCAGAAAAGAACAGCAATAAAAACATAACATCTATTACTGGAAGTCTTCCAGGTTCTCATTGTATGTTGTTTGTTAGTGCTGTGAAGGAGGGAATGACAGTGAACAAGCGCAGACAGTTATCATTTTCTTTCCTTTAGTTTTATTTCATAGATATATGTAGTGGCTTAGAGCATTACAGGAGCAGTGCTCACTTATAGCCCCTCGTGTGGAGCAGAAACAGGAGGTCTGGAGCATCCTATGACCTCCAGCTGCCCCTATGGAAGGGAGGATCAGTGGCAAAATTGCTAGTTCATGTCCCACTTGGCATCCACCAGTACCTCCATGCCCTTTTCAGCAGGGCTGTGCTCTATCCTTACATTCCCCAGCTTGTGATGATAGTGGGAGTTGCCACAACCCAGGTGCAGACCTTGCACTAGGATTTGTTGAACCTCATGAGATTCACCTGGGCCCACTGCTCAGCCTGTCTCGGTCTCTCTGGAACGCATCCCATCCCTCAGACACGTTGACTGCACCAGACAGCTCGGTGTCATCTGCAAACTGCTGAGGGTGCACTCATTCGCACTGCTGATGTCACTGATGAAGATGTTAAAGAGCACCAGTCCCAGTGCTGATCCCTGAGAGACATCATTCATCACTCATCTCCACCTGGACATAGAGCCTTTGGCCACCACTCTCTGGGTATGTTGTTGCAACAAGTTCTTTGTCCATCGAACAGTCCACGCATCAAATTTCTTATTTATCTTCTGTTCTTCCTGTGAAACTACCCCCATCCCCTCACTGACGACTCAAGCAAAGACATTTCTTTCCTCAGGTTTGTAAGCATGGCCAAGGCTGAGCATGCTTAAATGGGACATGGCCTCTAACTGGTTGACATCTCCTGGCAGAAGGGATACCTGAGATTACAAAGCTGTGAAGTCCTCCGGAGCTGAGATGATAATTAATCTGGTTAAGGTATCACTCACATGTGAGTGATGACTGTTCAACCACTGCGCATCTCCTTCCTTGCCTATAAGACCTTTGGTTGGTCTCTTTCTGGGCAGACATTTAAAACAAATCCCACTTCTAATAATGAACAAGACAATGGAGAGAACTGGCAGTCCCTGCACAGAAGTCTCACTGGGGCCCTGATGATCCCACCAGGGCTCATGGTGCTCTATACAATAAAGTGCAAGTGAAGAGTCCTTCCCATAGCATTTCTTCCTTGTTTTGAGTATCAGTTAGTTTGAAGACATGTAGCTTATGGATTCATTAATTTAACACTTTTTTCTTTACTAGCCAAATTCAACCTGTCTAGTGCCATGCAGGGCTCTCCTGTGTGGCTCTCATTAGGGTAGGAGGAGGCTGCGTGCCTGCCTCAGACACTTCGAACACAGCCATCCAGCTGGGTTGATTTTTCAGAGTTCAACATAGGATTGTAGAATTATAGAATGGCTGGGGATGGAGGGAACCTCAAAGATTATCTAGTTCCAACTCCCCTGCCACGAGCAGGATTGCCAACTTCTAGGTCAAGCACTACTAGATCAGGCAGCTCTACGTCCCTGAAGGACAGGTTTTTCCTGCCAAATTGCCTTGTGCTTCCTAAGTAGAGCAGTTCCAGAAGGTATGGATGACCAGAAAAGCCTGACCCAAACACAGGACTTCCACAACAAAGAAGGCATTTTGCTGCAGTTTAGACATCTGAGACCTAACTGCCAGGCTGCAACTCTTCCCTTTGCTCTTCCATGAGTGCTGCTGGCCTGGAGCTCCCCACAGTCAGGCATTATTTTCTTTGAGACTGTGCCTCAACTCCTGAGGCTCCTGCTCAACTCCAGCCAGTTTTAAGGGAGCCCTGATGATGCAGAACCCAGTGTTCCTCCACTACAGCCAGCTCTGCTCCACAACTGCCAGCCCAGCAACACTCCCTGTGAGCATGGCTGGAGGACCAGGGTGGTGTGAAGTCCTAGCAGCCATTAGACAGCCAAATACAAGCCAGTTGTCTGCCTTTTTCTTGGGCAAGATTCATTCTGGCAGTCTGCACAAGGAAAGTGGGCTGGGTGGAGTGATTGTTCACCTAGGTCACCTCTCTGTTTATTGCGACTTTTCCATCTATCAAGCATAAGGGAGTTTTACCCCAATTTATCTGAGTCCCTCACTGAGTTGGCCTGCGCTCAGTCGCTGTCAGTGGAAAATACTGACATCTGAAATGTTGACTCTGAGGTTACGAAACTGAGCAGCCAGCTGCTCATGTGCTGCACGGTGGCAAGCAGCCCTCTCCACATCTCACTCTTCCTCCTTGCTGCTTTCGTGGCGCTTCTCAGCGAGGGTCTCACGCCTTTGTTTCGGTGGGTGGTGGTGGTGGGTGGCTGGGGCAGGCTGTGATGGGTTTCTTGGAGATGTTACTTGCAATCAAAGATCGTGCATGACAGAGAGCGGGACCTTCCATTTGTGTAAGGGGAAAAACGAAATCAGCCTGTTTTGCGGCTCTGCAGTTAGGGGAACGGGAGAGTTGTTCTCCCCGGCTGGGCTGCGGTCCAGGGTCGCACTGACTAAACCTGAGAGCAAAAAATGCAGAAAATCTGTGGAAATCACCAGGCAGAAAGAAACCACAGGAGGAAAACTGTGCAATTTTCATATTTGACTTTGGTGCAAGGAACCTGCGTTACGGGAAATATTTGCCATGGTGTTATTAATGAAACCTGCCTAACAAATAGTGAGTGGCTGAACAGTTATCCTGCACATTAATAATCAGATAGAGCATAATATTTAATCTAATCATTTAGTCTGTAATGGGACTAGCTGTTCCTTTGCTTTTAATTACGGCTTTCATTTTAAGCTATCTGTACAAACTGGCGAGATTGATGAAGAAGCACTGAACACCATCCCTCTGCCTGCCTTGTGGCTCCACATGCTTTTGAACAGGAGATCTATTTCATCTGGTAAAGTACTTGAGTTCATTTGGACCAATATTTCAGCCTTCATTCCCTTCTGAACAAATGGGGTGCAGGGAAATCAAAACCAGTTCAAAGTGGGTGCATGGTGGTGACTGTGGAGCATTGCCTGACTCTTTAAGGGCAGCAAAGAGGGTTTCAGTATTCTGCACGTGTCTGGGATGAGATGGACATTCCACTTGTTTCTCATTGATTAATTCTGGTCTTACCCCCACGCTTCTCATGACCAAGCCTATTGCTTCTGTTAGTGAGTGATCTCCAGACTATGGCCAGGTGGCTGCGCAATGAATGGGAAAACCAAGACATCATGTCTGTGAGTGGGATGCAGGACTCCTGTGCAGGCTGTCCAAAGACTCAAAATTACTGTGCTGGTGCACTGATCACGTTGGTTTTGTGTTTTGAAGGCTCCTGAATGCAGACTTGATTTCTGCGTTACAAAATAAATTACTCTCCGTGATGATAAACGGCACTAAGAAAAGGCTTCTTCCTGAGGCGACTCAGCAATAAAGACATAGATCTCCTCTATGGATGGAAAACTCCATCAAAAGGAGCAATGAATTATCTAGCACAATCCCAGTTTTATTCCCTCTATCTTAAGACAGAAATTGGAATTTGAAAGTCTCCACTTACCTATTCTGCATTTTCCTTGTAATCTTATTGTGGAAACCAGGTAGCCTCATGTAAGTGCTCCTGTGCAGCGTGGCACCAGCTCACATAGGGTCACCACACCTAGCCCTGGCTATGCAAGGAAGGCAACTTTTAGTGGACCACAGCTGCTTATGGGAAAAGAACACTGCAATGAGTCGAGACTAAAAATGAACAATATTGCCTTGAAACAAAGCAGAGCGAGATGCTGCATCTCCTGGTATGAGTGATGCTTTCTGCAGTGATGCGCAGATGGGAAGTTCTTTCCTTCCAGCATCACTTCCCCATCCCTCCTGGACCCCTCTGCCCCTGTAATTATTTACCTTCCCCTGTTCCGCTCATTGCTGCATGGGAACCCAGCCATCTCCCCGTGCCCATCAGGGCTGTGCCCATGTGGCACACACACACACAGGGCCTCGCAGCCACCCTATCCCTGCGCCATGGCCTGGCACGGCGGCTCCCTGCATTCAGGCAGCACTGCTGTGTCTCTGTTTCGTTTCTGAGCAAGGCAGCCCGTGTCTACGAGGAAATGAAAACCAGAAAGAGCAATTTCCAGTCCCAGCAGCCCCCTCCCACAGCCCCATCTCACCCAGCCCTGGCGGGAGGTGGGCGGCTGACTCAGCCTGGGCTGCTCTGCTCAGGGACGGGTAGGGGAACCTCCTGAGCCCCATGTGCTCATGCTGGGATGCTGTGCCCAAAGTGCTGGTGCTGGGCTGCTCTGGGCAGCACCACGCTGCCCGCTGTCCTGCACCACCCTAGCAGCTGCTGAGAGCTGCTGCCCTGCAGCATCTGGAACTGTGGCATCAGATCTGCTCCTCCATAGGAGGGAGAAGACCCACTTTGAGCTCGTGGTAGGTGTCATTCTCCAGCTGTTATCAAAGTCATTCTGGAGTTAATCCATAACCCAGGCTTGTACATAGGGTGAGACAAGGAGCCTCCAGTGGCTGAAGGCAATGGCATATTAACTCATATTGGACAGCACTGTCTGAGACAAAGAGTGTGAAATTGGCTATTGAGTGTGAAACACAGAAAGGAGGTTTTTTGATGCAGGTCATGAACTGGAGCAGAAAATCTGTATTTTCTTTTCCAGTTCTTTCCATAATTTTCATTGTACTCACAAACACCACTCTTCCATTCTGCCCTGGATTAAGGGCACGGAGAACGGCTCTCAATCAGCCTGAATTCACATATGTTTTGGATACTCAGGCTCATGCCCCTGAAGTTGTAGCACATGGGAGAACCTGGGCATTGCATGCGATGAAGCAGGCAGGAGCCTTGGGATGAGCACAGCACTGTGTGTCACCTCACATTGGTCTTTGTCCCTGCTGGTTTGCCCAAAACAAGCACTGACCACTCAGCTCTTCATATTTGGACAAGGAACCAGTCCTGAAGTATGGTCAGGAGGTCTGTTCCATGTGCACGTTGTTCTTCCCTACCGATTCTGCCCATATACTTGGGTTTCTTCTAGATACTGAAGTCCTATCTTGAATGGATGTCTACCTTCACCCATTAGAAAAATATATTGGTTATAGACTGTCATGCTGGTTTAAATAGAACAGGATCTGGCTGTCATTCTACTAGAATATTCCCTCTACTAGAGAGGGTAGAAAAAGGTAGAGTCCATCAATGCTCATTGATTTTGCTGTAGCTAATCCAAACTAAATGAACTGAATTTCAGATTCACTATGTTTGAGATTTTTACTTTTCAATCAGTTCTGCAATCTGCATGCTGACAAGATCCAGCTTAACAGGCTGCAACAGAGTTGCAGAGGAGCCTGGATGCACAATGGTGTGTGATGGGACAGCCATCCCTTTTTCTTCCAAGGCGTGTAAGAAGGGAAATCCATGGAGTCTTGAAAGGAAGGTAAGAACAAGGACGAGACGAACATATAAGTACGGTGTTCTGAAGGCTCACAAATAGAACTGTCAAAAATCAGTGAAAGGGGTAAAGCCAGTTTCACTTTGGAGTGTGCTGTTCTCATCTGATTGTGCAATGGAACAAATGCAGCAAAATGGAACAAAAGGGTATTGCATTTCCCTGCAGATCAGCAAGGTAAAGATTGCTCAAGAGTTGTCTTGGACCAACTTCCATTGCCATCACTTGTCTGTACACAATGTTCCAAAGCCAGGAACATTTTCTTCCCCAGAGCAGTGGGGCAGAACAAGAAAAGGCATCTCTGAGATTCTGTTCTCAAGCACATAAAAATGAGAAAAATTGAATGAAAATGAAGACAGTGGAAAATAATAACACAGGACAGTTTCCCACACAGATTCAAGAAAGTATCTCTGTTGTCTGCTGCGTACAAAAAAAGTCACCAACCATGCACAGGTCCTGCCATGGACCTAGAAAGCCTGTGTTATCATGAACTTCACTGCTTCTTTCAGAAAGACAGATTTTCCCCCTCTATGTGCTCCCCATGGCCACTCACATGCCACCCCATCCCTGCTGCTCCCACACCATTCCCAGCAAACCCATCTCCTCCATAGGCACATGAGCACTGTCTCCCAGCTGTGCCACAAATCATAGATGAGTTGCCTGTGCTTCAGCTGCTGGGTGCAAAACGCACTGAGAAGACAGCCCATAAAACTGTCCTACTCTTTCCATTTCCCCATGCACTTAAGTTCATTATCCCTGCATGCCTCTTCCTGAAACTGTAAATTAGCAAGTTGCCAAGGAGAAAAACACTGTCCAAATCATCAGAAGGGATGTGCTCCAGACAGCCCTGCTATGACCATGTAGGGAGTTGTGTAGGACTTGGCTGCATTGAGGTTTGATCTCAGTTGGATGATCCCGAGGTGTTTGCAGGCACCAGAGCCCTGGGACCTTCTGAAGTGCCTGGACAGGTCACCTGAGTGCTTAGGGAGGAAGAGTTGCTCTAGGTGAACATCACAGCAAGCAAATCTGTGAGTCTGGGTCAGGAGGACTTGGAAATCCAGTGTTAAAGGAGGCTGAAGTCTAACATGGTTGTGATCTCAAGGCTTGAGAAGAGGTTTTATAGGATACGGCCAAGGGAAGGTGCTGGAGGGAGCTAGATGTGGACCCCCAGTCCCTCCCTACATGCACCCTGGAGCAGACAGGGGAGAAGTAGGAGATCTCCTTTCCTGTGCAGTGCCTGAACCCCTCAGTGCTCAGAGGCAACAAAAACAACTTTACCAACACTTCAGCCCAGGAAGCAGATTTGGTCTCATTTGGATAATGTCCCTTAACAATCATCATTTTATTGACAGAAGCTTTGAAAGAAAATAAAGGACTAGTAAATAGGGGAGAAAATAGTTTTAAAAGATAGGAAGCGTATTTACTGAGTGACTAAATCAACTGCTTTAGAAGAGAAGGGGATTAAAGGTTTTGTTGTGTTGGGGGGGGCTTCAGTGGGGGAGAAAACCAACAATAATAGAAATGCCCTAATGAAAAACATGTATTACTGAGAGTTCCTGAGAGCTCTCCTGCAACAACAAGCCTGGGACCTTTTATTTCCAGACCTGTGGCAAGAAAAAAGGGATACACAAGAGCTGGCTGCTTGAACAGGGCATGTAACTCAACACAGGGACACAACCCGAGCATATGGCAGAGAGCAGCTGCAGATAGGTCACTCACATTATCTTCATAGCTTATACCTTTGAAGGATGGACTTAGGATGTCTTGAACCAGTAGAACAAAATGATTTGCAATTCGCTCAAGTAAATCAGCCTCTGCTTTGCTGTCTCAGCTGTAAACATATTTATTGCCCCATCTCCCTCAGCTGCTGGCATACAATTTTGCTGCAAGGAGGCTGGCAGAACTTGCAGGCACAGGGCCCAATCTCACTAAGCTTTATGCAGAGACCGATGCAAAGACAACTGCTAACCCCAAGTGCTTCCCATCCTTCCCATGGATAGCTCTGATTCGAGCTCCAATCTCAAAGGTGTGCATGGTTTCAAACAACTTCTTCTGAAGGGAGAATGTACTGCAGCATCAAAGCTCCAGTAGCAAATGGGAAATAAAGCACAAATCAGTGCTGGACCCCTGCTACTGACATTTATCACAAGCTGAACCTTGTGCTTTTGAAAAGTTCAGTCCTGTAAGACTTTGGGGGACTCACTCCCGCCCAGGTTAGCCTTTGATGAACTTAGCAAGCTGAGATTCAAGGCTTTCTCTTCCATCGTCTGTGTGCAGTGAGCGTTTCCTGCTGCTAGGTGAGAAGCAGCTGCTCTCAGCTCCTGCTGCTCTGGGAATTGGTGCCAAAGGCTCCTGCTGGGGTCTCCCCTGCTGCTGGTGGCCCCTCAGAAGGGTGTGTTGGGGTGCTCCAGGCAGGAGTGCTGCCACAGGTGAAACGAATCTTTGAAAGAAGAGAGATTTAGGTTAGATGTGAGGAGGAAATTCTTTACCCAGAGGTGGCGAGGCTTTGGCACTGCTGCCCAGAGCTGTGAGTGCCCCATCCCTGGAGGTGCCTGAGGCCATGGCTAGGCCCTGGGCAGCCGGAGCTATTGTGGGTCAGCCAGCCCATGGCAGAGGGTTGGAGCTCGATGATCTTTAAGATCCCTTCCAACCCAAGCCATTCTATGATTCTATGAAATATGCAGGACCGTCTGTGCTCCTTCTTCCCTGCCAATGGGCCTTGAAGCGCCTTCAGCTGTGTTGAGATGCTGAGCTGTGCAGGCACAGAGTGGAAAGGTCATTTGGTGATAGGGCGCTCACTTCCCACACACCAACTTTCACATTATTAGAAGCAGTTAATAAGTTACACCCTGGTTAGCACAACGCATGGAAATATCACTAATTAATAGGGGTTTTCAGTATTGCTCTGAGACGAAAGTAGACATCAGAAATAGGGTAGGCGCATTAGGAATAAGAAACAGGCATCTTCACTGGGACGCCTGTAGCCACAGAAATCTTGACTTAACGGAAAGTCTCAGCTGTCTGTGAGAGACAGTTTCAGAGCCAACGCATTTGTCAGACCTCCATGAAAAAATGGCAGCTTCCTCCAGCCTGAGCTTGGCCCAGAGGTTCTTCCCACATGGGTGAATGAAACCAGCCTGTAGGCAACTGGGAAAGGGAATGCACTGCTGCTCCCACCAAAGGTTTGTACATGAAGGGCCCGTGTGGGACTGGAACCCCACCAGCTATGGGAGTTGTGATCTAGGACTCGTCCCAACAGCAGAGTGATGAGAGAGCAAAGAAGGGAAATGGGCCTTCTGAGGGCAAGGCCATACCTGGGCCCCTGGGGGAAGAGAGTGCTCCTGGATGTGTGAGTCCTCAAATCACAGAATCAAAGACTATCCAAAGTCAGAAGGGACCCCTAAGGGTCATCGAGTCCAACTCCTGGCTCTGCACAGCACCACTGAAAGATCAGAAAGATCAGACCATATGACTGAGCTTTGTCCTGACACTTCCCATTATGGACAGGGATGTCCTTCATGCCACTGGCTCCTTCCTACAGTGTCAGACCCTGCAGAATATGTTTGAGCTGACTAGCAGAGTAAAGGCAGTGAAGCACGACTGGAATAGGCTGTGGAACGTGACAGCACTGTCAGCATGGGCTGAAATCCTTCATACAATAGCCTCCTATCTGCAATGAGCACCTCATCCCTGAGCTTCTTATGGGTGGCGGAGCCCCAGCAGCTCGTCTGTAGAGCTAGCTGGTGGTGACAATCTTGCTGTGTTCTTCGGATGTCGCTGTCCCGTTGAGTTAACCTTTCTTCCTCTGTTGTCACTGGGCCCTTTGGGTTTGTGCTGGTGAATCAGGAGATGATGCTGATTACCATCACTGAGAAATGAGCTCCCAGCTGTGAGTGAGCCAGGTGGGATGCTGGCTTGCTTACTAGGGGCACCCAAAGATACCGAAGCAGGATCTTAAATGGAGCCAGGAACATCTGTTGGAAGGATTCACAGTGGAAGGCTATATTTCCTTCACGGATGATATTTCTCCCTCACCAAATCCTGCCAGCAGGATTTCCAGACGCAGTTATGATGCTGTTGGCCTTCTGCTCACAGAAATTTTTTTCTCTTTAGAATCAAAGCAAAAGCTGAGGAAAAGCTGAGTTCAGGATGACCTCAGATATTGGAGCTATGGCCACCAGAGCATCTTCAGAAACTCTAGTTGAGGTCACACAGCATGGCAGTTTTGATCCAAACAAGATGTAAAAAGTTTTTTAATTGACTAATTGCAGTCTTCTTAGACTTCTCTCCTCTTTGTGTTCCTTCAATGCCCTTTGGCTCGAAACAGTCAGCTTTGTATGCACTTGTTTTTTGCTAAAGATCATTTCAGCTAAGCTTGCCCGTGGGCAGGCTCCATGGTAGGATCTGGGAGTCTCAGCTAAAAATTAAAGCCACCAGAATTTCAGTACCAAGTACATAAATAGCTCCTTTAAGAAAGTTTTCCAGGTCAAGTGATGGTGATCATGTTCCACCACCTAAGCTTCTAACCACTAGCAGCAAAGCATCGTCCCTTTTGGTGATTACAGTAAAGCAAATAGTTCTGTGTTTTTTCTGTAGTTCTGAAGAAATAA
>NC_034427.1:2364810-2405528 GCF_002078875.1 Numida meleagris | reverse complement strand
AAAAGAAAAGAAAAGAAAAGAAAAGAAAAGAAAAGAAAAGAAAAGAAAAGAAAAGAAAAGAAAAGAAAAGAAAAGAAAAGAAAAGAAAAGAAAAAAAACAACCTTAATCAGAACATTCAATTTCAACAAGTATTTCAGTGACAGATGGGACTTTCCATTACGGGCCACTTCCTCTGTGAGAAGGAATCCACTAATATCGGAAGCACAATGCATGGCCTGTGCAGCCTCTCCATGCTCATCTGGTCCCCTTAATACATCGAATGTGAAATTCCATCTGGTAACCATGTGCATTCAAAATACATTTATGTGGAGACAAATTACATAGCTGTAGGAGGCATTTCAGAAGCTCCATTCACAGAGCCATCAAAGACTGCAGGGAATGGGTACAGAAAACCTCTCCTTTCTGATGATACCAGTTGCATCCTCTCTCATGGCTGGCAAATGGGGATTTTATGGGAATGCAAGAGATGGAGGTGGTGAACAAATAGGGTTTTGATTGCTTGTTGGTTCTTCTACTGAGTCTGATCATGTCCCGTCCAATTTAGAATAAGGGTTAATGGGCAGCAAACTGCAACTGCCTTGCAGGTTCCTGCAAGCTGGAGGCATTGCACTGACTCCAGGATAGCTATTGTTTGATTTGATGTACTAAATATCATCCTCTTGGTTCAGCTACTGTGATTACAGGCTGAAAGCTCGTGCATTCTTAAATGTGTGAGCAAATATAGTGAACTGTTTCTTGGAAAGCAAGCTCTCACTGTTTAATTTCTCTCATTTATCCCTCCAGTCTGGCAGCTTATAAGTAACTGCTATGATCAGAGTTGTTTCCCATTCTATCTGGAGGCAAATAATAGCTTCACAGAGTGCGATCTGACACACTCCTTAACCAAGCGTTTCTTGCCAACACATTGAGAATCGTGATCCGAGTGCTGGGTGTCAGGAAGGAGCCAGCCCCGGCTTTTTATGGTGACTCTGCTGCGTGGATGTGGGCCAATGTGATGCACCTCGGATCAGGTACATACTGCGGTTAATGAGGCAGCAACGACACAACTGCAATTGTGTTCTTCATTATAGGAACTAATGGGGCGTGGCTGCAGAGTGAATGATGCCACGTATGTAATTGTGAGACGGATGTGTGACTTTAACAGGGGACAGATTAGAAAGTAATCAATAAACCCAGACTGCAGCCTTAAAGGAGCTGGTGTGGTGAAGGAATACTGGGAAGCAGAACCATTTTTTTGGAAAACAGCTGAAGTTCACTAATGGGGCTTCCAGACTGACTTCAGGAGGGATGAGCAGGACACCTTGCACCTGGGAATGCAGCCTCTTGATGGGGGGTTTTACAGATGCTGTTGAAAAGTTGAGTCTTCCCTGCTGTGAGAAATTACCCTTGGCTCAGAGTCATCTGCAGTGACACTGCTCAAAAACAACTCCATATCTTCATGTTGGCTCTTTCTTTGTTTGCTGGGATCCTCAAGTGCAATGCGTGACCTACCTGGTCTGGCATGACTACTTGGGAGCAAACACTGGAGCAAGAAGAGCACATTGCATGGGCAGAAAGTACATACAGAGTGATCTACTGGCTACAGAAATGTGGGTTTTGAGTGAAAGGGCTTAAAAAATGTGCCTGTTCAGTGTGGGTGCATGGGACGTGTTTCCAGGGATGCCCCTGGTCTGGGACCATGGTAGAGCATCTCCATCTTCACCAAATGCTAAACTAGAGCAGATCTGCACAGGTTGGCATGAAGAGCTCTTTGTAAAATGATGTGGAAAGAAGCACGTTGCGCCCTTTTAACGGAGAGACACTAGCTTGGGTAACAGTGTTTTACTCCCTGTGGTGCTAAGCAAGTCATAAATCCTTGGAGAATTGAAGTAAAAGACGTAAACCCTCCCCTCTCTTCTTCCCCCTGTGACTCCACTCTTCTCCACTCCTGCATTAATGGATATTTTAAATCTGGAAGGAATTCAAGAGTCTGTAGTAGGTAGTTAAACATCCAGATGTATCAGTAATAATTATGCTCAGCTTGGGGAGGCGAGGCACTTGAATAACAGGCATGGTTTCCATGGATGGCTACAAGATTATAAACATAAAATTTATAAGTGGAATGGGAACATTTGGTTTATTTTCTCTTCTCTTTACAATCACTGCAGTTTAAATTGAAAACAGCGAAGGGCAGCAGAGCCAAGCAACAACCTGAAGATTGTAAACAAAATAATTCATGTCTTACTGATGGGATATGGTCATATAATCAGTAAATTAATTTAGCCTACTCTAGTTTCGCCATTAACTTTCTATTTTCTCATTTCACTGGCATTTCCCTGCCCAGTTTATGTCTCTCTTCAATACATATTGTGCTATAAACTAGAAGCAAATATCTTGAAGGGTAAATAAAGAGGTAACGAGTCTACAGAAAAGATATCATTGAGGCACATTAAATCCGGGTTACTATTTTTTAAACTTTTCTTGATCCAAGATTCCTTTTCACTGATTGGCTTCCAGTACAGAAACAAAAACCCAGGATATTAGATTTTTACACTGTGTCCTTAGTACCTAGCGGCACCAAACATTTCCCTGAGACAAGACAAGTATTTACGACCCAGAAAGGAAGGGAATGCTTGCAAACCCGAGGGCATGAAATCAGGCTGACTCAGAACAGAAGCTGGAAAATCTCTTCAGAAGGCCTTCCTTGCCATTTCGGGCAGTTGCTGATCTAATCCAGGGGCTGGCAAGAGAGGAGCCAGTAATTTGGGTTGATTTAAAGCCATCTTTGCTACAAAACAAAGCAGACACCTGATATCCATGTGCAAAACCTGTTCGTGCAATAGCACATCTGTGAGCGTGCGCAATTAGTGCAATTAGATAGCAATTTATATGTAAATGCCCATCCAGTCAAATGTGCCTTTACTTAATTTGTGTATGCACGAGAATATAATTCCAGAGGGTTTTTCTGCATTTTTTAAATCTGCCCCTCAATAATTGAACGCAAGCGTTCTCAGGACACAAACCATATTTTAATCAGCAGCTTGCAGTGCTCTGGCACGGCAGAGCAGGGGACAGGGAGGTACTGAGGCGAGGAGCGTGTCCCTGTGCATGGGCAGAGCTGCTCTGTGCCGGGAGCAAGGGCACTTGTTACTTGTTAGGGTCTGTGACAGGGGACTTGGCTGAGCTGCCCTCTCCTGCCCTCATCTGTGAGATGAGCAAGCCCAGTCCATTGGGGGCTTGTAAGAAAGATGAGGACAGACTCTTTGGCAAGGTCTTTTGTGACAGGAGAAGGGGAACTGGTTTCAAACTAAAAGAGGGGAGATTTAGATTGGGTACAAGGAAGAAGTTTTTTTTACGATGAGAGTGGTGAGGCACTGGCACAGGTTGCCCAAAGAGGTGGTGGATGCTCTTGTCATTCAAGGTCAGGCTGGATGGTGTCCCTGTTCCTTTCATGGGAGATGGACTAGATGACCTTTAAGGGTCCATTTCAGCTCAAACGATTCCGTGATTCCATGCCCTCTCCAAATGTACCCCACGAGTCCACCCAGCACCAGGGGATGCCCTATTACCTGAGTGCTGCCCCATGTGTGCCAGCTGAGTCTGGCCACCCCTGCCACCTGGGTCATTTCAGGATCCCAGTGATGTGCTCATCATCTGCCAGCAGAAAACCAGAACTCTAATGGGTTGAAACTGGATCAGATTTGGGCTCTGATCTTCCCCAAGGGTGAAGTTTGGGTGGTTAAGCTAGGAGCTCATGCAGAGAGAGATGACTCATAGGCCACTGATGTTCTGAGAAAGATCGGGCTGTTCCTCAGGATTCAAGCCTTGATTCTGACCATGGTTCGTAGGTGGGTGTCCAATCCTCATCCACAAACACATTACACAGTAATACTCCTTAGTCTCCTTACAAGGACAAGACAACCTCAGCTCTCCAAGTGCAGGAAAACAACCTCAACAACCTCAACCATCCTAGACTTGGCCAGATGAGGAATTTGAGTTGGTGAAAGAGGTGAAACAAGATAATTAGTAGGACCACGATAATTAGCAAGAGTAGGGTAGGTGGAATACAACGTGACCTCTTCTCACCGAGGCTGGGCCATGATGCTGAAGTCTGAATGCAGAGAGTGCAAGTAGCAGTCTGAGCAAAGCATGGACACAGGTTTACCAAAAACCAGGTAAATTTTTATAGCAGGAGTATTTTAACTTTTCAACATGTAAACAGCATTCTGGGCTGATCTGATCAATGCTGCTTTGCAGACTACATTTGGTATGGGGCTATATGTAGTGTTCCTGGAGTTTTATTTAACAGGACGGTACATTTGATCCTAATGTGCCATCTCAGAAGTAATGAAGCAGAAAAGATCTTTATCTTCTGTGAAAGTTGCAGTTATTGGCATCCATTCAGAAAAAAAAATAAAAGTAATTGCACAATCTTCGGAGATATTGTATTGCTAACTGATTTCAGCGCGAAGCTTGGGTGGTTTTCATTCCGAGTTAATCAGGCAATGGACCATATATGTGGTAAATACATCACTTTCAGCCACTCTCCAGATATTGACAAATACAATTGCTGTGGCTGCTGCCTGAATGAAAGCTTTCTCTGTCTTTGGATCCCTCTTTAAAGCAACATAAATAAAAAAATAAATGAACAGAAGGAGGAAGACTCTCAGCAATGTGCTAAAAGCATCCCTCTTCCTAGAGTGCTGCATGGTTTGCCGTTCACTTGCCTTATTTTTGAACAACTGATGCAGATGGTGCAGGATCTCGTATCTGTGATTGCTCAACATGCTAAATATAGAGCTGGGAGTGAAGACGGGGGCCTAAATTCCTGAGAAGAAGGACTGAGTGAAGCAGTGATTACATTTAGTGCTGCTACCTGTAACACAGGAGCTGGGCTCCCCATGCATGGCATTAGGAGAGCTGGTAGGTGTGGGTCAAGACATTGCTTGGAGTGGGCTCATAAAAGCAAAGCAGGAGGTGCTGGGATGTCTGGAGGTGCTGGGGTGGGGACCACAGGGTTAGCTCTGCCCTGAAGAGGTGACTCTAGGCTGGCGGACTCTTCCTCCAGCATCTTGCTGATTGACCTCCATGCTGGGTGAGCTCTCCCTGCTTTCTCCCTGAGGATTTCTGGAGTTCTGTTTTCTGAATGGCAGAAGCCCAGATTTATATACACAAATATTTGCGTAATTACGCGCTTAATTCTGTGCACACACGGATGTGTGACAGATGTGTGCATAGAAAAGCTGTCCCACAACCCCCCCTCCTTGATTCCTACCCTGGAGCCGCAAAGGCAGCTGTGGGGACAGCTGTATTTGTGCCACGAAATCCTCCAAGAAATACTCAAGAGGCACCAAGTGGGTGGGTGATTGCCTTGCTACTGGTGCATCAGCTCTGCTTGCCGTCGGGCTGCTTTCCCCACCACCCCTTCACTTTTAGGACTTTGGTTCAGTCAGGGTTTGTCCAAGTTGTAGACATAGAATCATAGAATGGTTTGAGTTGGAAGGGATCTTTAAAGGCCGCCTGATCCAGCCCCCCTGCACTGAACAGGGACACCCACAGCTCCATCAGGTGCTCAGAGCCCTGTCCCCTGACCTTGGGTGTCTCCATGGACAGTGCATCCACCACCTCTCTGCACAACCTGTGCCAGTGCCTCACCACCTTTAGCGTAAGCAACTTCTTCACTACATCCAACCTAAATCTCGGCTCTTTTAGCCTGAAACCATTTCCCCTTGTCCTACCAAGGACGATGAGCATCCACATGAGGAGCTCCTGTGGCCACTGAGTTCTTGTTCAGGCTGTGACTTTCCGGAAGGATCACAGCAGCATTTTTCACCTAGGAAAGCTACCCAGAACTGGCCAGATTGGGCAATAGGAGGCATTATGAAACGGTCATGTAGAGTCATAGGTAGAAAGTTCATCCACTTTCAGAAATACTCCCTGAAAGGCATTTGAAACCAATTGGAATCTCTTTGTCTGTGGGTCACTCCTACAGGTCATAAAAGATAACGTCATGAAAAACATCCTAGAAGGGCAAATACTAAACCTCCATGTATGACCCTTCCCCCCGGCATCCTTCATGCTGGGAGTCCGAAATGAGCACCGACCTGCCCGCCGTGAAGCCGGGGGGGCTGCACAAGCCGCTCTGGCCTTTTGAGGGTATTTCCCAAGAGTTTCTGGGGCTCTACTGGTCTGAATCACCTCACTGTGAAGCTCTTCACAGTCACCGTGACACACTCAGCAGTTTCCCCCTCTTCGTTGTGTCGTGTAAATGTCAACGTGAATCATCAGGACCGAAGGAACGATATCAAGATGGCGGGGTTTCCTGCCCAGCAGTGACATTTAGAGCAGTGTTCACACCAGCGGTGGTGGCGGTGGGGACTCGCAGGGGCTGTCACAGGATTGGAGCCTCCTGAGAGTGCCCTCATCGGAAGACACGCAGTAAAGGATGCCTGTTAAATAAAACCGTGCCTGGAGATGGGGTGTTTCAGCCTGACTCACAGCACACGCATCTTCCTCGGGGTGTTTGCAGGGCCTGCTTCCATGACCCTGCAACGGGTCAGGGCAAATCGGGGCTTTTCTTGGAGCACTTCAGGAGGGGTTTAGATAGAAACCTCGTTGTTCTCAGCCCACGGCTCCCAGCACTGCTGCTGGTACAGCCCTTGGTCCATGTTTTGCAGCTCAGAAGGCCAACTGCATCCCAGGCTGCTTCAACAGGGGATGGCAGTGGGTAGGGAAGGGATTGTCCTCCTCTGCTCTGCCGTTGGGAGCCTACACCTGCAGTACTGCATCCACCCCCTGCCCCAGCACAAGAAGGGTGTGAAGCTGTTGGAGTGGATCCAGAGGAGGGACATGAGGATGCTCAGAGCGCTGGAGCAGCTCTCCTATGGAGACAGGCTGAGGGAGCTGGGCTTGTTCAGCCTGGAGAAGAGAAGGCTGCAGTGAGACCTCATTGTGTCCTTCCCATACTTGAAGGGAACTTATTAACAGGAGGGGGACTGACTTTCTACATGGTCTGACAGTGACAGGACAAGTGGGAATGGCTTTAAACTAAAAGAGGGGAGATTTAGGTCAGATGTTAGAAAGTAATTCTTTACCCAGAGGTGGTGCAGCTCTGGCTCAGCTGCAGAGCTGTGGGTGCCCCATCCCTGCAGGTGCCCAAGGTCATGGCTGGGCCCCAGGCAGCCCGAGCTGGGGGCAGCCAGCCCATGGCAGGGGATGGAGCTCAGTGATCCTTCTAATCTCAGCCATTCTATGATCCTATGATCCTACGATCCTACGATGCTATCATTCTATGATTCTGTGTCCCAGTATTCAGGTGAGGGATGCTGGCTCCCTCCCCACTGTCTCTTCCTTGCCTGCAGAGCACAGTGGTGACATTTGGTTTGAGAACAGCTGTCCGAGATAATCCGAGTAGTTGGCAGGAAGGATGCAGCTGAGCTGGGGGAGCTGTTCCTCATTTTCCTTGGGAGAATGAGTTAAAAGGGCTTTTGCGCTCCTCCTCTCTGCTCCCAGCACCTGGGTGGCCCCGTAGAGCTCCCAGTGAAACCTGTGTTTCTCAGGGGAACATCACAGAGAGCACCAGAGCTCCCATGGGAGCAGTACTTCGGCAGAAACAAGGAAGGGGACTAAGCTTTAAATGATCCAGTTTCAGTCATCTGCTCCCCCAGAAACGCTCCTGCTCTGAAGACCTAATGGAAGAAAGGATTTTTAGGGAAAGTAACTTAAAAATAACAACCCTACCTCCAGTCCCCATATTGGCAATTATTTCTTCCATCCTAAAAACCCACTGCAGTCACTCACTGGAGTGAACTGAGCTGAGCAACACTGAATGAAATCAGTAAAAGCCCCCTTAGGCAACATCTTTTTAGCTTGACTCTATTCCTCTCTGAAACTTCTCTCTGTGAATTGGGGAGAAGGAATCTTTCTCTATTTTTAATCACCTTCATCATGGGCTCTGCTTCATCCTTCTCCTCCGCGGGAGCTGCCCGTCCGTCTGTCTGTCGGTCAGAAGAGTGACAGCTTGCCAGTGGGAAGGCTGGGAGAGCAGTCTTTAGCTGATAATAACTATTTCATCAACATCATTTCTTCTGTTTTACAAAGCATAATTCATAAAAAGAAAACCCTCTTGGAGATTCTCACAATACATAAAAGCATATAAATAAAATATAAATGAAGAAAACAAGACACATTAATTACATACAGCAGAACAGGCTCATCTAAAAAGCTTGCTTGTCAGTTTTGATCTCAAGTTTGCTGGTGAGATGCTGTTTTTTATGGCTGATAGAAGCATGATGGAGAATAATCCAATCCAGAGATGGAATCCGACGTTTGTGCCTGGAGAAGTGGGCACCCAAAGGCTCTGGGTTATGGGTACAGGAAAGCAGAGGGGAGCAGAAGCTGAGGATGCTGGGCTTCCAACAAAGCAGGATGACAGGCCCATTTCAAGGTGGGATGGAACCTTCTGAAATGCAGTGCAGTCTGAACTAGCAAAGGATGCCAGGAGCAGGGAAGACGGTGTGAGTGCACTTGCTGAGCAGCCGCCTCCATGCACAAGGAAGAGAAAGGAAGTAGGGAAGGGAACATGAGTGTAATTAAGCCTGGAAGTACTCATGTGTGAATCAACGTCTCCACAAGGCGTGGAGAAGATCTGACAACAGCCACAGGGGCCAGCAGTAATTCATAAGTGGTAAAAGCGAAGCTGGCCATGCCATTGATACGGAGACAGAACACACTGTGGATCCATGATGCCACCAGCAGGGAAAGCACAGCCACGAAGTGCCACTGTGCACCCCAACCTCAGGCACTGCAGTCAGCTGCCATGAAGAGCATCTCCTATTCCCATTTTCTCTGCACATCTCCTCATATCTCCTGCATCTCCTGCTGGCACAGGCTGCCCACAGAAGCTGTGGATGCCCCAACCCTGGAGGCATTCAAGGCCAGACTGGATGGGATTCTGGGCAGCCTGATCCGGTGCCTGGCAACCCTGCCCATGCCAGGGGGGCTGCAACTGATCTTTGAGGTCCCATCCAACTCAAGCCATTCTATGATTCTGGGATTCTGTCTCCTGCTTGCACTGCTCCTGGACAGACTGCAGCGATGGCACTGCTCTTGGAGTGGTGATGGAAGTCCTGCTCAGTTCAGTAAGTCCCTGCTGAGCTGCCTTTGTGCTGCAGGCTGGAGAAGCACCATGGTGGGGCTGTTTGGCAATGAGAGCATGTTGAGCAGGAAACACATTTGCTATGGCAAAAGCAAATGTAAAGCTGATCATAGAATTATAGAATCATTTGAGTTGGGAAGGAACATTAAAGGCCATTTAGTCCAGCTGCCCGTCAATGTACAGGGACATCTAGAGGCAGTTCAGGTGCTCGGAGCTCTGTCCAACCTGACCTTGAATGTCTCCAGGGACAGGGCACCCACCACCTCTCTGGGCAGCCTGGGCCAGTTCCTCACCACCTTTATCAGAAACAACCTTTTCTTTATATCCAGTCTAATTTTCCATATATCCAGTCTGATGCCTGTGCAGTGCTAAATTCAACCACGCAAGAAGAAATGCTGCGGAGGAGATCTGGACTGGGACTTCACCAAGCCCAGATGTGACATGTTTTCTACCACAGCAAAGTCAGCATCCAACCTGTATTCTCCATGCCTTGGGTCCCAGTGACGCTGGGAAGGTCTGTACAGACGGACCTCTGAAGAACACGGTGCTGCCACTTATAAAACCTGTGTGCAGCGCAGTGATCCCGATGCTGCTAGCTTGCAACGTCAGAGCCAGAGGCTATCGCTGCGCCTACCAGTATGTATGGGACATGAAGATAAACATCTGATGAAATGAGAGCCACCGCTCACTGCTGCCACGCCAGAAAGCATCTGTGTCAGCTGCTGGCAGGGACTTCCGTGAACTTGTGGCTGTCTGCGTCCCTGGGCTTATCAAAGCTCCCACAGCAGCCAGCAGCCTGTTGTAGCCCGAAGACCAAATAAATCTGTGGCTCGGCTCCCAAGGCCGCTCCTCGGCTGCTGGCGGCTCTGCCAAGAGGAGTGCTGCTGGAGGAGGCGGCGGGTTCGCACGCGCTGCTGTTCGGGATGCGCTGCCTCGGCCCCGTGGGCTCCCGGCTCGTGGGCGTGAAGATGGTGTCAGTGTCTGGCATGGGTGAGGAGATAGCTTCTGTGTTGGAGGAACAGAATAACGGGAGGGAAACCCCTCCTGTGAATGCAAACCTTGCCCTGGGCTCCTTGGGCAGCTGCAGACCCCTCCTCTGCTCCTCAAAGGGGGAAACTAAGGCACGGAACCCCCACCCCAGGCTGATGCATGAGCAGGTATCCATGTACAGCCTGCCTGTCTTCCCCTCCTTTGCTCTGAGCACAGCAGGGCTCAGCATGCTTTAAAGGAGTTGGGATATGTGCAAAAGAGGCATTTTGGGGTGAGGAGCTGGTTAGGGGCAAGCACTGCCTTACCCTGACCTGCAGAGAGGAGCTCTGCGTGTGGCTGAGGGCTGGCTCTGCATCAGCCTGCTGTGTTTTCCAAATGCAGCTGCCTTTTTCCAATAGGAAATAGGGGCATTTTGTGTATTTTCTTTTGGGTTTAATACTACCGTGTCAGCAGCACTCCTGGGAAGTGTATTTAGAGAAACACTTATTTGGGTGAAAAAATTGCAGGTATCTAAAAACATGAAATGCATTCAGACTCATTATGGCAATGAAAGCTTTTTCATATGCTGAAAAACACAAAACATATTCCTTTTATGATTTGCAGTTAATGCAGTTTTATTCAAAACATTGTAAAAATGAAGAAAGAAAAAAAAAAAGAAGTGAAGGATGCTATTTCAGGCCCAACAAAACATCCAGTTTTCCCCAGGAAGATTTCCTACTATACTCATTGTTGAATTAGTTCCTCTTTTCTTTCCATGAGCAGAATTGGAGAACACACTTATTCACTCATTCCTACCCGTGGCCACCCCTGAGCCAAGCGCACCAGGGATCTCCTGGTCCCATCCCAGCATCCTCAAGGGCCCTTCACAGTGCCCCAGTCTCATGCTATTTCTGTAATGTGAAAGGCATTTTTACATCACAGTTCTTATTTTAACCATTTTTACCCCATTCCACTGATGAGAAAGCCACAGGAACGCTAGCCAGCACCTGAACACAATTTCTGGGCACCTGGAGGCAGGTGCTTGTACTTCCTTCTCATCTATTTGTCTTGGGGATGGAGGAGCCCCTGTTTCTGGTCTTATAGAGGACCAAAGATGTTTCTTGGCATTTCTGGTATCATGGACTTCAATGGAAGAGTCTCTTCATGGCAGTGTATCACATAATCTTTCCCTACTAAAAATAATTCCAAGTGATGCAAAAGCTTCTTCAAAGCTCACTGGGACGGATCTTGCTACAAAACCCTGCAGAGATACGCGAGGCTTTGAGAATTGTACCTGTTACTGGGAGATGATCAGACTGAATGGGGCAAAGTTCAGACACAGCCAGGTTTTAGAGCCTTCCTATTTCAAATATAGAAAAATGCAGAAAATTACCAAGAAATTTCAAGCTGGGATGTGAGAAGCATAACCCGCAGGATGATAAACCAGATGTTCCTACCCAGATCCAGGAGTGAACCCTGGATATCTCTGCTGGCAGCAGAACTGCCAGAGCTTCAGTCTCAAACTCCAAAATGCAGAGGTTGGGGCTGGGAATGGGGTGATTTCTCCTCTAACCTGCAGAAATCTGCAGATGCTGAGAGAACAGCTTTAAAGGAGGGGGCAATCAGATGCTTTTATTCTTCCTGTGTCCCAAAATCTCTGCTCTGCAGGAGAAGGCTGAGCAAGGGATGGCACAAGCACCCCGGCAGTGGCAGCCCCAGCAGGGCTGTGTGTGGCATGGGTCTGAGGGAATGCTGCTGAACTGCAGCTGGCTGGGGGAACCTCATGGGTTTGGGGCTGTGAGGTGTGAAGGTTCCCTCAGCACCAACTAACTCTGCTGTCAAATCAGAGTGTGCTCCCCTTCCAGCCTTCTTCACAGCAAATGTTCACTGCAGCAGGAAACGTCGCTGCCCACCAGCTCTTCAGCATAGCGGCATGTGGGATTAATTGGCAGCTGTACGACTGAAGGCTTTTCACTAAGGAGATACCATTCCCTGCCACAGGAGATGCAACCAGTCCTGACACAAATAGCAGTGAGGGACGTGGAACATGTCTTGGAGGGGGGGAGTTCAACATGGTGCAAAGGAGACTGCTGGCCAAAAATCACACAGACTCTCGACAGTGCTTTGCTTCTCCTGCATGGGAGGGAGGCAGCACCACTGCCCCATGGGCATAACATGTGCTCCTGCAATGAAGCTCTGCAGGTCACCCCAGCAAGGCAGGAGTCCCCATGCTGCAGCCACCAAGCCCATTGCAAAGCTTCACCTGGGACCACATCCCAGCCTGATGGCAGCCCACCACGAGATGCCATGGGTGGGATCGTGATCTCATGCACCTGAGAGCAGAGCTGAGCTCTGCCTTGCTACAAAGCGTGCTGGCTCTGCTTGGCATCAGGAAAACCCTTCCTTCATCCCCGTGAGTATATGTGAGGGTAAGAGATGGCTGCCGGAGCCCTGGCTGCGCTGGTGACCTGTCCCTCCCACAGTCACTGGGCTGCAGGCATGCTGCAGGACGCTGGCCAAGGCTGGGCAGCTGTGCAGGCAGACGTTTTCTGCAACCAAGCAAGCCCAGAATAACAGCGTGCATGAGTCCATCCTCCTTCTCTACAGCAGCCTTCATTTCCTTGTGACTCACTCAGTCTGGGTAATGAATGTTCTTTATTAGTCAGAAATCAATTCCTCCTACTCCTGACCCGTAGACAACGCGCTGTGCCATATTGTGTTATCTGTCCTTCTTCTGTCTGGCCTGCCTGAGAATGCAGCAGCAACTGGAAATTTCAAGCTGAAGATGCTCTGGAGGCAGTAAGAGCACAATGACTTGTGTTCTCTCCTCTGCAAATGTCAGAACAACTGTTTTCATAACTTGACTCTGAATTTCAGATTTAACCTTACTTGCTTTCTCAGGGTGAAATGCCCGAGTAGAGAGGTCTTCGTAGAGACATGCAACAGTGCTTGGTTTCTGTACTAGAGAAAAAATGCACAGAAAAGACTTATTTTTCCAATCATTTCTTTGTTGAAAATCCACACCAGCAGCGTCCCAGGAACTTGTGCAGGACGTCTGAGCAAGTCCTTGAGAGCTGTCCACCGCCGGTGTGCTGCTGCACCCAGACAGCCCAGCCCTGGGAGCGATGCCCTCACTTCCTTCCTGCTTATTTGCTTTTTTAACCTAAAAAGTGTTCCTGGCTCCAACTAAGGGTCAGGGGGGTTAGGAGATCCAATCTCAGAGGGTGAAACTGGGTGAATTCTGTTGGATCTGCAAGGTAAGCGTGGGTCCCCTAGGCCAGCAAGTCCCTGCTGGTGAAAAGTAGTGCAAGGGCTTCCTGTCAGCACAGCAGGAACAGAGCTTGGGAAAGAAATGATAAACTCAGAGAGAAGAATGGTAAACTCAACCAGTCCTACCCGCTGTGCTTCTTAATACGAGGGCTGCTCTGAAAGTAATGCCTCCTATTTTATGATGTTGGCCCACAACATCAGAGGCGGATGTTGGTGGGATGGCAGCAGAAGTTGAACCTTCCCGTCAATGTTCTGTTCCATTTTGTTGCTGTGTGGCAGATGGCAGCAGAGGGGCAGTCTGACAGAATGGCATCTGACATGGGAGTGCGTGTGGAGCAAAGGGGTGGGATTGAATTCCTCCATGCTGAACAAGTGTCACCCAGTGACATTCATCGGCACTTGCTGAACGTTTATGGAGTCCAAGCAGTGGGTGAGAGCACAGTGAGGCGGTGGGTGGTGTGTTTCAGCACGATAACACCAGGCCCCATACCAGTCTGAAGACCACCTTGGCTGAACTGTCCCAGCACACCCACTGTATAGTGCAGATCTGGCACCTTCTGACTTCCATCTGTCTGGGCCAATGAAAGATGGACTGCATCGGCAACATTTTCCAACTAACTATGCCATCAGCTGTGAAACAGCGGGTCAGCTCTGCTGGTGCAGATTGTTACAAGTGCAGCATGCAGGCTCTTGTTCATTGCTGGCTAAAAACATAGCAAATGGTGGTGAAAATGATGTCAAAAAATAGTGGTTTGTAGCTGAGAATTTGCTCTATCAAATGCTGTTATTGTGCTCTTTGTATCTGTTGTAGTTTTCATGGAAAAAAAAAATAGGAAGCAGTACTTTTGGAGAAACCTGCGTAATAGAAAGTGTGTGCTTGCAAAGTTTCCATATACAAGGCACCCAAAATTCTTGTAGAAGCCAAGAAACAAAAGCACAGGCCCCAAATACATATTGACTGCTCATTACAGGGCTGCATGCTGGAGACCTAAATACTGTGGTAGCTCTACTGGGAAACTGCAGAGATCTGGGTTATTGCAGCCTGCTTTGGCAATCCAGCACCAGCAGAACAAGAGCAGGCTCCACCTTTCCTGCCCAGGAGCGGAGGAATAGAGATGGAGTCAGTTGGGACACCCTTACAGTGGTTATTCATGCTAAATTTTTGCTGCTTTTGAAGGAAATGCGCCTGAGCAGCCTGGTGAAGGATGCATGAAGGCTGCTCAGTGGAATGGAGAAAAGGAAAGCTCTCTCCTGCAAAAGAGGCAATTCTAGGGAGGGCAATTCAAAAGAGGCAATTCTTTTTTCAACCAACAACCAAGTCTAAGTAGCTGGATCAGAATGAGGCAGTGATTTTTGCAGGCAGTGATGAGGGGTCTGTAAGCCCATACTATGCACTAAGGCAGAAAGAAGTCACGCTGCTGTACAAAGAGCAGCAAGGGCTTCCCAGCAAGCCCAGTGGAGCTCAGCGTCCCGCTGGCAGGTCCATCCCGCCGGGCTGGGATAACAGCAGCCATTACCGCATTAACGGAGCTGCGGATTATAAGGTCGGAGAGAACACTCAGATCGGAGCAAGGTACTTGAGAAAATATTCACTGCTCAAGGTGAATGCTTCTTGAAGGCAAATTCGCATTTGGGAAGCGCTGGTAGAAACCTCTGGTAGAGTCTGCAGTGTTCTGGACCAGGAAGGTGGAGAGCAGGGAGGGGGTTGTGTATGGATGGAGACTGGCAGCAAAGCACAGGGCTGCTGGTGGTGGTCCTCATGGGCTTGGGGCAAGGAGCACATCTGATGGGCTTCTGCAGACATGGGGGGAGCACAGCTGGAGGGAGCACAGCTGGAGGGAGCACAGCTGGAGGGAGCACAGCTGGAGGGAGCACAGCTGGATGGGGAGGGTCGCCCCTCCATGTCCCTCCATGGGGTCTCCCAGGTTGGGATGGATGAAAGTGGGGTCATCTTCACACGTATCTCAGTGGAGTTTGTGCCCACACGTGTTTTTGTACAGGGGAGCAGGGGATGGAAAACTACATCGCTAAAGATTTTCTGTTCTCAGTTCCTTCTCTGTGGAATGATTCTATTCCATGTAATCAGAGCAGATGTATTTCTGCTGCTGCGATAAACTACTCAGTCTCTGATACATGTCTGAGAGATGCACAGAGATGTCTGACACTGAATTCACTCCCAAGCCTGCATTAAGAATTACAGGCCTGAGGGACTCCAGCCCAGAAAACCGTTCTTCCTGTGTGCTGGTTTCCTTCCTTTCCATAACAGCCTGGGAACAGTGAGACATGGTGCAGACTGAGCTTTCTCCTAGGGCAGGGTGTATCAATGTTCGGGCCACAAGCTGCCTCCAAAACCAAGGAATCACACTGGCTTCTGAGAGAGACACGTTCAATAACAGTCTAAAAAAGAAAACTAACATTGATTGTTATTCGTGCCTTGACTAGAGGGTGGAAGTTGAGGTTCTTTCCTTAGTGGACACCTATGGGAGTGGGCGCAGACGGGAGCTGAGAGCGTCCTTGGGAGAGCGGCCACAGACAGGCACTGCCCACAAAGACATTCTGTTTTCCCTTCACAAACCTGTTCCTGGTGCAGGTATTTAGGGAACAAATAGTCCCTTTGTAGACCAAATATAAGCGGTTTGTCATTATCTTGAGAACAAACTGTTTGTTGCTCCGGTTGTAAACACACCGAGGAGAGCTATTTAGTCCTGCCACTACAATTAGCAGTAATTTAGGTCACTCTTGCAAGAGGTTGATGTCTTCTCAGTATATATTGGCTGCAGATCTAATCTCCCAGAGTTGGTTGCTGGTCTGGTAGCTAAATGATAGCAGAAAAAAGATGATGTATCACCCCTGCTCCAAACCACAGAATAAAATGCTGCAAAACAAGCTGCTTCTTTATGTCTACGTGTATGTGTGCGTTACAGAGGCAGAAAATACATCCATGGTTTCCTGACAGAACATTTCTTGTCAGATGCCAAAGAGGCTAAGAGCTTATTTCACTGAACATAATAAGAGGAATTTGCAAAGCACATGTTTTTCCAACCCCCACACAGCAGTCTCACGAATGTAAACCCTTCTTTCTCCCAACCCCTTCCCTCTCTGAAATCAGACTCTGTCATATGTAGAAATCGTGAGCTAATTGTTCTCCTCTCAAAATATTGTTTACAGGAGTCTTACAGCTGCAGGGGAGAGAAAGCCCTCTTCTCAGTGGGGCCATCGTACCGTGTCCTGCAATGTTTCTGGGTCAGCAGGGTTCTGACGTGCACTGAAAGAAGGAAATAAGCCAGCTTTGCCTCTGAAGGGCTGGGATGGCAGGGCTCTCTTGGCGCCCTGCGCCCTGTTTGGATGGCTTTGCACGCTGACCTTCTTGCTTGCTCTGCCTGCCCTGGCACCTCCTGGCTTCCTTGACTGGCCCTGTGCTGGCCGTGAGAGAGCAGGTTGGGTGCTTGCTGGGAAACCCCGTGTTTCCGGACCTGTGCAGAGAGGGCCCCTTCGAGGTGTGCAGGTTGGTGTGTTTGCACCAGAAGAGAAAGAAAAAAAGCCGGCCAAACACTCCAGATTTAGACAGTACCATGCTGCACCACTGACCCTGATCCTCTCTGCTGGTAGCCTCGCAGCTCAGCACTCCCATTCCTCTCTCCCTTTGGGGCTCTTTCTCCTTCCAATCGATCAGCTCTAAAAGACTTGGTGGTTTCAATGACATCCTGACCTCTCAGGGTGGAGACGAGGCACAAAATCCTTGTAGCAGTTTGGAGGAAGTACAGTTTTGCTTTTCCAGTGCCCACTGGCCACGTATTTCAGACCAAACAGCTGGAGACATGGAGAAACAGCGGTTTGCAAGGTTTGGTGCTGCTGCAAAGAAGGCGAATGGTGGAGGAAGATGTCATTTGGGATGTTCAAACAGGAGGGCACCTGGGAGGCTCAGCAGGAATTCCTCTGCTGGAGACAGTGCTGGTGAATCCCCAGATGCCCAGGGGACATGGGACCTAAAAGAGCCCAGACAAGAGAACCCCAGATAGATGGAGGGGAAGAGCACCAGGAAAGATGCAACAATTAAGATTATTTACTCTGCACCTTTAGTTCTTGATTTCTTGACCATTCTAAGATTCTGTGATTCTGTGATACTTAGCCTGCTGGTAGCAAAGGATCACCCAATCTCTTGGGGAGAAATCCAAGGGGCGTGCTTGTGCTTAGCTAATATTTGGCAGTTAGGGAATAATAAATACTTAGCTTTCAGACAAGCAAAATGGTGTTGTTTTGTAAAATCATAATTTGAGTGTTGTAATTAAAAGCATTTTAATCAGGCATTGCCAATTACGCCCACCAGTCAGTGCTAACAGACTCATCATGTGCATGGGAATCTAATCCTAAAGAAGGAATGGAACACATCAAATGGTTTCTCTCTGTTTTGCTTTAGACCACCTCCTACTCTTCTACTCTACCTTGACTCATTGCTTTGACAGCTCATAGCGAAGGTCTGTATTCTGAGACAACAAATTCTGCTGCATCCTTTGGCTTCACAGCGCACAGCAAACTCCAAAAACTGGAGTGGGGTCTGGTCCTATGCCTTTGAAACACAAGGAAATCGCATCTGGCAAGACTGCTGACTCCCTTGCAGGTTTGGAAGTGCACTGGAAGTGCACAGGAAAGCCAGCAAGCAGCATACGGATGGGAGAAGTTTGTATTCTCTCGCTGTGACATGGGAGAAAAACTCGTGATTCCCCCACTCACTTCTGAAATCCTGTTTATTTTTCCAAGGTATACACTTTTTTGACCCCAGGATAGTTTTTAACCTACCATAGCCAGATGCCCACAGCAGAACCACTGCCATGGAGCACACTGCCTGCAGTTACAGCTCGCACTCCTGGGAGGCAAAGGGACAAGGGACCAAGGACAAGACATTGATCACTAGGAACAAGGACATCAGAGCACCGCTGTCCCACGCTCCCTTCTGCTCTGTCTGATATATTCCTTACTGCCATCTCATCAGGGTCTCCTTCCCAAGAACCTTCTATGCCTCAATAGGAAAAAAAAAATCATAATAGGAAGAATTTTCTATTAACCACTGGGATGGATGGAAGAGTGAGAGAGGAGATGCTCCATAGGCACTGTCTTGTACTCACACTCTGTTCATCCCATGCCAGGAGCAAGGCCATGTGATGAAAGCCTGGATTCACCAACAGCCTTTTCAAGCTAATTTTAGGAAGACTTTCCTAGAATCATTGAGGTCGGAAAAGACCACTAAGGTCACCCAGTCCAACCGCCAGCCCACTCCCACCGTGCCCACTAACCATGCCCCCAGCTGCCACATCTCCACGGTTCTTGAACATCCAGGGATGGTGACTGCACCACTTCCCTGGGCAGACCTTGGAACACTAAAGTTTGCAGGATATTTTCCATGCAGACACCAGTGTGGGATCTCAGCTCTGTGGGCAAGATTGCCATTGTAACCTTTGTATGGTCTGTGCATCCCGATCAGGAGGAGGTCTTCCCACCCGCACCGCTGCCGCTTCGCGCTGTGGCCGTGGGTCTGAGCCCAGCTCCGCACACCAGCAAGGACCCAGCCCAGGTGCTCCCTGCTAATCAAGTCCACCTCCTTTAATTACAGCAGAAAAAGGCAGATCATCTATCATCCATAACTTGCTTGGGAAGCATATTTAAAAGATCCTTTCTGTTCAGTTTTTGGCAGCAGACGAGCCGATACGCTTGCAGCTTTTAAGCCGGGAAGATCATATTCTACATTACATGCTACCTATGGAGTCAGGGTCAGAATCTTAATAAAAGCTAGCTGTAATGCTATCAGTAAGCTACGATTGCTATCTCAGTTTGCATTGCTAATGAAACCGAAGGGAATGGCATTTCTTCTGAGAAACACTTTTTTGTTGTGTTTTTTTTTTTTCCAGCTAAATATTTTATTTCCAAAAGTAAATCATTGCTCACATCCACTGGTAATGTTCCTCCCTCCCACTGCAGCATCCTACAGAGCACACCATCCCGACACACCATCCTCAGAGCATTTTGGTTGTCTGGAAGGTGCCCGGCGTAGGACCCCGTGGGGAGCAGAATGGGTCTGAGAATGTAAGACAATGGCTTAATCCATAGATTGCAGGCAAATCCTTCCGGTTGCTTTGAGGACAGGAATCCCCCTCCACTGGGGTGGGGGAGAGAGATGCTGATGGTCACACCCAGGGGTGGCAAAGCTGGACACAGAGCACAAAATCTCCTCATTCCTGGGAGAGACAATTGTCCCTGATCAACCAAGTCCTCGCTCTAATCTGCAAGCTGCTGGGTCATAACCACCCTCCTCATTAAAAGTGACAGTGCTCCGCTCCGACCTTCTCCCATGCCCTCTCCTCAGGTGGCTGCCGGACATCCCCAATGGCTCAGGTTGATTCCATCCCTTCCTTCCTCCTGAGCTCTGTGGCAAAGAGAAGTGGGGCTGTTCCTCCCCAGGGACCTTTCTGGCAAACCAAGGCTGATCAAAACCCTGTGGTGTCACACCCACGTTGGCCAACTTTGGCTACTGCTTGAACCTGAGATTCCAGTCCAGGTTCCATTGGTCTGCTGTTTATGAGGGCTCAGTTCATCTCAGTGCAGGTGTGTTATCAAGGCTGTAATGCCAGAAGGTTTCTGGAAGGGACAGGATGTGTATAACAGGGAAGCTGAGCCCCATTGGGTGTGCAGGGCAGGAGCTCCTCATTGGGCCAGGAGGATGCTGCCTGTCCGAAACTGCTCTCCACTCTTCTTCCTTTGAACCTGCTGCTGCCAGGCATGCTCAGAACAGATGTGGTCATCTCCCTCATCTGCTTTTACCTAAATTACCCACAGAAGTCGCTGCGCTGGGACAGTTCCGGCCTCTAGGATCAGCATCACTCCTGTCTGGTGAAGGCTTAAATAACAACTGTCACCAGTGTCTCCCAAAGAGCATTTCCCTGTTTGATCTGCCCCATTTAACTCACAAACGCTCTCATGTTATCCTGAATTGAACACGGACACCCACACCGAGGCTTCCCATTTGGGGCAGGCTGATGCCTCCAGCTGTCTGCTCCTTCTGCAGGAGAAAGGAGATCCGCCTGTACTGAGCTGGGAAAGGGCTCCTTCTGTCCGTGCGTTGTGCAAAAGTCGTGTGCGTGCCTGGCGGGGTGTGTAGGAAGCTGCTTGCACTCCACTTGCAAAGGTGGAAAGAACGACCGAAAGTGAGAGGCAGTCTGCGACGTGGGGCACTGCAGTCATCTCACGTGTGTTCCCGTGGGAACTGGGTTTTGAAGTGTCTGGGGTCTGTTCTATGCTCCGGTTTCACTGCAGCTCCGATACAGGAAAGGCTGCAGGAGAGCTGTGCGTGGGGCTGCTGCTGCTCCCCCCATCGCTGCCGGGCCGGCGCTGGGTGTCCTACTGCCTGTGAGATCCAGCTAATCCCATCACACGGGCAGAACAGCCCTAAATCAGCCCTGTCTTGATTCTTGACTCCAAAGAGACATTTCATGGGCGATTGTGAGTGATACAGTGTGCTGTAATGGATGTATTTAAATGGGATTTATGGGTGACACCTGTCACATAGACCCTTCCATCAGTGACGGGCTGGAGAGATTTACGCAGTGACAGCGAGCTGGGAGCTCGCTGCAATAGCTCCCTCAGCCACCACCTGACCCCACAGCTCCTGTCAGCAGCACAAACCGGGCTGCTTGGCCGCTCCGCCGTGCAGCGCTGCACAAATCAGGGGCGAAGAGCTGAGTGCCTCTTGGCATCCATCCACAGTGGCTTCCTTCAAACCCACTTTGCTGCACCACTGCTCACGAAATCTTCATGGGAGCAAGGAGTCCTCCGTCAGGTCACCTCCATGGAGCTCTCCTCCCTCCCGCACGCTCTCCACCTTCCTGTAGTCCCTGTTTCCCGGTGATGATGGCTGAGGCTGTCATGCTGTGCCACCAGGTTGTCTCCTGCTCTCCTGCACAGTCCCTCCGCCTTCGTTTCCATTTCTCCAGTTTTCTCCTTGCATTTCCAGGCTGCCCCTTTGCTCCCTCCATCTGCAGACATCCCTCCATCCCTATCCAGAGAGGCCTTCCTGCCCCTTCCTGCTGGAGGATTAGCAAGGATATCTGCAATGAGATTATTTCTAGGAGACCACTTACGCCTCTCTGATGCTAACGCACAGTGTCAGCTCCGCTCAGGCACAGTGAGGCTGCAGGAAGGTTCCAGGCAGGATTTCTATTGTTTCAGGCTTTATTTGGGGGGGCTGATGGATTGATTTTTCTCTTCTCCTTGCTCTTTCCCCCAAGATCTCTCTGTTGCTGCTATTCACAGGGAGCAGCTCATATCTCAGCACACAGACACACGGGCCCGTATCAACCAGCAGCCTAAACATGCACAGGGCACACAGCGCGGTGCACCCCGAGCTATCAGAGGTGGCTGGGCGCTGCCTGGGGCTGACCCGTGGGAGCTGGCTCTGCGAGAACATTTTCTCACCACTGATATGATACATTTCTTGGTTCCCGGGCTCTGCTTTTTTAGCGTGGATCTGTATAATTCTGCCATAAGGCAGGCATGGATTTGTAAAATTAGCCTGTCATAACAAATTCATGTCCTCGTCAAAAGCCGCTGTTGTGCTTCCTCCCAGACTGGAGCGTTCACAGGCTTAGGCTGCATTATCACAGTAATTTAAAAGTTCAGTAGTGTATTTGCAAAAGGAATTGCTTTTAAATGCGTTTTGTTACGTAACAGCAAATTTTAGACTTACACCCACCTTAAAATGAGAATGAAAGTCTTTCCCTGGAAGTGTTCAAGGCTGGATGGGGCTGTGGGCAGCCTGGTCCAGAGGGAGGTGTCTCTGCCTGTAGCAGGGGGTTGGAACTGGGTGATCTTAAAGCTCCCTTCCAACCCAAACCATTCTGTGATTCTATAAAATACGTAATAATTCTGTTCACTCTCATCTTTGCTTTGTTGACTGTCGTTGTTCTCAAATGATGCATCTCCATTTGGTGCCCATGGAAGAGAAAGGACTGAAGCAATGCAGAAAGCTGTCTTATTGAAAACAGGGAGGCTCAAACCCAAAGGGAAGTGGACTCCACAATTTTAATCTGTCCAAAGTTACAGCTTTGCTTGAATCCCAGGCCTAAGTGAGAAATTCCACAGAGAGACTCAGGACAGGCTGGGCCTGAGCACTGTGGACGGCTGAGCTGGATGGCAGGGCTTGCAGAGAAATGGGAAGTTATAGCCCAGGGGCGACCATGCTCTTCTCCATGAGATCTTACCTCCGCTCCCTGTTCCCTTGACTTTGCCTCCAGCTCCTCACTTGTTCTTACATGATGTTGGTCAGGAAATTCTCTGCCTCAGACAGTCTTGCCTGAAGTCCATCTCATTTCCCACGGAGACACACTGCAGGAAGGGTTCAGCTCATTGGGCCGCAGTGAGAACCCTTGGCTGGCAAAAGAAAGGAAGATCTCAGTTCACCCGGCCTGTTGCCGGGTCTGTCTGCTCTAGGTCGTTATCTCCATAAATATCCTCAAAACCATCTTTCACCATTCTGCAAACCCACCCCAAAGACTTTCTTTTACTTTTTCAGTGACCCATAGGTCTGGTGCACTGGAACCACCATTAGCCACCATCTATCACATGAACCCACAAAGTCAGCCTGTTTGCTCACACTTCCTCCACTGTCTGCACTCCCTGTTTTATTTTCCCTTGCTTCACTGTTAAGCTGTAAGGATCAGAGGTGCTATCTCCTAACCAAATTCCTAGCCACAATCGAAATAATAATAACAATGATGTTGATGATACAGTATTTAAATTAGTCGTGACATATTTTAGATTGGTGAATCTACTCAGGAGGATGATGGCTAATAAGTGTTTAGATTACCTCCCCCTGGAATCAGTAGGAGATTTTCCTTTGTTTTTCACAGGTGCCAACTTGTCTTGTAGTATAATTCAGGGACACGAGTGCTGAGCCTTGCTGTTGCTGAATCAACACTGACAGGCTTATTGGCTTTTGTGAGAGCGATGGTCGGAACGGACAGGTTTGGGAGCCTAAAGGCACTTTCACTCAAGATGCTGATCATCCCAGACTCCCGTCCATGTGCAAAGAAGTATAATAATTTATAGGAGTGTGAGGGCTGAGAAGCCACAGGAATTTGAGCCCGTAAACCCGGCGCTTAACCTGCAGTTAATTAAGGTTATTTCTTTATTTGTCTTTGCTCCTGTGTGGTCTCAGACAGCAACAATCCAAGCAAATACAAGACGCTCTTAAGTTAACCTTTTTTTTTTCTTGTTAGTTTGGGAAATTATAGTTCATCGATTGCAAATAAATTGCCTACCAACCTGTGCTCTAAATTAAAATGTATAAAGAAACAAACTGTAAGAGAGATGTCAGGTCCCCTCACGTGCTGAGGGCAGGTTGCTTCATGGAGACCTTGGCAAAACGTATTCTCGATAACCAGCAGAATTCATGCCAGGAGAAGAAGTAGATGAGCTCTACCAATGAGCAGGCACGTGGTGTGACTGGTGCAGTATCTATGGGAAGGTTAAGGGGTGAGCTCTATAGAAAGAGATGCTGACTTCTGAATGGTTGGGTTTGGGTGCTCAAAGGTGTCATGGAGCTCCTGGTTCTGCCCAGGCTGTAGGAAGTGTGGAAAAAATGGCAAAATTGGTTCCGAAGCCCTTTTCATGAGCCTTGAGGCTATCCCACCACTTAATATAACAACGAGCTAAAACTTTTCCCTACAGAACAACATCTTCCCCCACATCAGTCTGGGTCCATTCTTCTGGGCTCTCCCAGCTTTGCAGTTGGTTGGAGACCTGCAGAAATGTCTCCGGGCCCCTGTCAATACGGTTTAGGATACACAGAAACAAAAAAGACCACAGAATGAACTCATCCAAAGGGGAGGAGAAGCTCCGAGTCAGGGTGCAGCTCAGCCCTCAACACCACCACTGGGCTTTTACATGGTGTTCAGTCACACCCTGAAACAATGACCTTTACCCATTGCAAGAGACTGTCAAGCCTAAGAGAGTGGGCTGCTGTTGTGGCTTGGAAATACTAAAAGGCTTTTTCGGTGCTAGGCTGCGAAAAGCCACACAGTTGCCTGTAGAGTCATTGTGTTGGCTTCTTGTGATGAGCAGACATCTCTCGGTCTTTCAAAGAAAAGTTCACGGGTCTCTAGAGCTTCCTATCTCTGCTAAGAGGCTGATTTAATCACTGAAGAAGCATAATATTGGGTACTGCTACCAGTCACTCTTTGCTTAATCGTTTCATCATCCAATTACGTAGGAGGAGCCATACAGAAGTGTAAAGGTGAACCAAGACTCAACAGTGAGTAATAAGGAGCCAACAGTGAAAGCAAAAGGCTGCGTTTCTCTGCATATAGTTCACAGGATGAATTAATGAATTATTTTCATAGAGAAATAAGAACTTTATTCTCCATGGAGATTACTCACAATGAACAATTTGATCAGACCCAGCCTGAAGAAAGGAAAAGGGTGAGAATAAATAGTCCTTCTCCAAAAGGAAAAGCTATTAATACTGCAGAGTCTTGATGGTTCACACGAGGACCATTGTTATCAAGTGTTATTTATTAATAGCCCAGATGCCTGAGCATTCACTCTAATACACGGACAGTGCAAAGAATATTTGTGGATAAATACGAAACAATATGTAACAATCAAGTTTTGAAAGCTCATTTAGGAAATGCCACGAGTTCCGTGATGGGGTAGTACAGTAGCTGAACATCTTAGGTGCATAAAAGGCAAAGTAATGGAAATTGGAAGGGACAATCTGAACTATTCACAGCATTTAATGGGTCCTAAATTGACGGTAACTTCTCAATAAAAGCTCATTGTCACTGTGAAAATGTAATGAAAACATCCGCTTAGTGCGCAGGAGCAGTCAAAAACTAAAGAAAATTTGTGAGCCAAGCTGCACCAAGAAAGTGGGCAAGAAAAAAAATCAGAGACTCATTAAATGCTTTGGGTTGGAAGGGACCTTAAAGATATCTCATTCCAAGCCCAAAGAAGTGCAAGCCCTTGTCACTCCTCACCTTCATCCTCCACCAGACCAGCTCAGGCTGGCAGGCAGCATTGCTAGGCACAGTTGTTAGCCACGTGCCTGTAGGGAGCCCTCCCAGAGGCTTCCAGAGCTGGCAGCTCCTCCCTCACCCTTGCTGTTGGCCTCAAGACCCAGCAATGTCCTTCAGCAAGACCAGGCGCTTTGTCATCCTTTAATACTACTAATTGCCTAATTATCTGCTCAAGCACCATGGTAAAGCATTTTAATGTTCTGCTCTCCACTTACCCGGGCTCCTTCCTTTGGAAAATGAATCCGTCTTTGGGAGGTGAGCTTCTAAATCTTGCATCAAAAGACTGAACATGAGGCAGCAAATCCTGGCAGCAGCACCGAAGTCACCTCTCACCCCTTTCCACTCTGCCATCTCAGGCTGTGTTGTGGTCAGAGCCATCCAGGCTGGGCTGTCAGTGGTTTGCACAAGGTTTTCTCGTGCTGGCTTTTTTTTTCACTTCTCGACCAACAGTAAACTTCACATTTGAGGAGCTGGACTCGATGATCCCTATGGGTCCTTTCAATCTCAGGACATTCTATGCTTCCGTGATTTTCTGTATACAGAGCGGATCGTACCCCACCTGCCCCAAACCCTTGGTTGTCATCACACCAGCGCGATCGGTCTGAATGGGGTGTTTATATCTGCTTAGCGCTCTGGGTTGTAAAACTTTTTACATGTGATTTCATCAGCCTCTAAACACTTCTGCTGGCGTTCTGTGCTGGCTGTGAGGGCGTCTGTCAGCAGCACTGCGACTTCTCCACGTTTCCTGCTCCAAAACCTTCCCTTGCCCCTAAGCCCATTGCTGTGGATGTGGGTGTTTGGCAGAATAATTTCCCTTGGAGTACAGCTTGTCTTCGGTCACCTTCCATGCAGCGCAGCACTGAATACGAGGCACGTAGCTCTCCTCCTTTTCAGCTGATACACATAGCAAGTTGAAAAGCAATCTTATGCCAATCCCATAAACAAGCTTCCAGCTAGCATTCTCTCCCTAATGTCCTCCACTCTCTGCTTGGGTACTTAAAATCTTCCATTACTCTGTTCTTTCTACATATTTTATTGTTTGCTGCAATCACCTTCCTGTCCACTCTTTTTCTCCCATCTAGAATAGGAGAGATGCTTTTCCCATCTTCCCATTTGCCGCATACTTATCTCATAAAGACTGCTGCTTAGCAGCTGCTCGTGGCAGTCCTTCAAATAAAACTGATGCGTGCAAAATATTGCGCAGGTAGCGGTGATGACTGTAAGTTGCACCAGGGGAGGGTCAGGTTGGATATTAGGAAAATCTTCTTCTCAGAAAGAGTGGTGATGCATTGGCACAGGCTGCCCAGGGAGGCGGTGGGGTCTCTATGCCTGGAGGTGTCCAAGACCCATAAGGATGTGGCAGTGGGCAATATTGGCTGTAGGTGGACGGCTGGTCTAGATGCTCTTAGAGGTCTGTTCCAACCTTAATGATTCTGTGGTTCTCAGGAAGGTCCCATTCTGCTTCCCCCTGCACAGCTCTGCTGGCTTCGCTGGAGCAACTCTTCACAAACCAGAGCAGATGGGAAGCGTTTCCAGCCCTGGCCCCATTAGAAATTGTTATTTTCCTGTACTCTTGATAGGTTTGCAGAATGTTGTCCTTCAGGCTGAAATTACTTATAATCTGCACCTACCCCACAACGATCTCTCCCTTGTTTTGGAAGTTTAAGCAGAATTAGGAGAGCTCCTTTTGAAGGGAAGAAGAGAAAATCTTTTTTTTAAAAAATGGTATCCTTCTGACCTTTTATTCTTGGCAGCTCTACAGCTGAATTGCCTGTGGTTTGAAAGATGCAATTTGGCAGGAAAATAGCCCTCATTGGGGAGCAGTGCAGGGCTTTGTACTGCGGGAAATTGGGTTTGATTTGCCCATGCTACAAGCATTCAAGGACTGCAATCTGACCATATGCAGCAGAGGGCTTTTGCTAAGCTTATTAGAAGACATGGAGACCAGGGACAAGAGTGGGCACATCTGCTGAGCCAGAGCAGCAGTGAGAGCTGGGAGGAGGCAAGGAGACCCGAGCACGGCAGTCCCAAAAAGCATTTTCCCAACTTGTATGTTATTTTGCATGCCCACCCATCTGATCTCTGCACCCAATGCATGGAAACCTTGCGCTCGCCACCGCATGTGAGAGCTACCCCGCTGTTTTTTGCTGGCTGCTTAGAATCTTGCAGGATCAGATCCATGTTGCATAACAAAAAGAGATTTTTTTTCCCAGGCTGAATACTGAGAAAACTGTGTCCACAGCAATAAAGAGCATCCTCATTTCTGATTCACTTTAAACCAGAGAAGAGATTTCTCACAAACTTCCTAAGCTGTAAGGCTTCTTCAAATCCTCTTCACTCCCCTTAAATATGAATCACTCTCAAGCAGACACCAAGAAACGACCATTTCAAAAAGCAGCTGCAGGAAGGCTGGCACATCATCTTCATTTGACATAGTCATGGGACCAAAATCAGGGTTTTTTTAACTTTTTGGGCGAGCTGACCTAATGAATGTAACGGAGTATTGGATGAAAATAAAAATACTTTTGACAATCGGCAACCGGAACTCCATTTGCAACAGTGATTTCTGATGAACGATTGTACTGCACGAGCAAATTCGATGCTCAGAGAAAAAAGGATCGGGAGAATAAGTGATATGGCTCATAATAAAACCGAATGCTGAAAAACAGGGCCCTTCTGAACGAGGTGCTGGCCATCCTGGGCTGACGTGGTGTGGCTTTGTTCCTTTCGTTACTAAACTGCATTTTCAGAATAGAAGGCTCTGTTGTTGTTCAGACCCAGTTTCAAGAACCCTGATTCATGCTGGTTTGCAGCTCGCTCCGAAAATATCCCTGCTGAAACCAAAGCGGAGGGATAAACTCGCTGATATACATATAAATATATGCAGAGAGAGAGTTGATTGAATTGAGCTCTCTGCCTTGCAAACACTTTACACTTCGCTCTGCCAGGGAGATGGCGATGAGACATCACACACAATTTACCCGACCCGTACCCCACCTATGGCCTTTGTCACTCCTGTCCACTCACAGAGATGTGCAATTCCTGGATTTTTTTCATTCCACCTTGACAATCCTTTCCTCATTATTTTCAGCACGGGAGTACATAAAACACAAAAAGCAAGGCAGCACTGTCTCTGCCCGCGTTGCAGTAGCAAACCCATTTAATGGCATTTTTGGCAATGAAACACAATGGAGTATGTGCATATAGGACTTAAAGCTCTTTAAATATGCAGGAAATATTCCCCTAACGTAGAGCACTCATTGCTGTGGAGCTGCTCAGCTATACAGGAATGATCCAGCAGACCCAGGCACCCTGTGCAACCCATTGCAGGGAGCTGCTCTGACAGGGGGTCATGCTGGGGGGTCTCCAGAGGTCCCTTCCAAGCCATTCAGTTTTGTGATGCTGTGATTCTTTGGACAAGGAGCTACAGAGTGGTCCCTGGGGAATGATTAGGGTTGTGGGTGAAAGAAGGTGACTGTTGCCAACAGCAAAGCCCACGTTTGTGCAGACAGCAGCCTCCAGTCCAGCTTCACGGCCACGTTGAGGTGCTCTGGGATGCAAGCGCATTATAACTGAGAGATGGGCTGGTAACAAGGAGCAGAAGTTGTCCAGATGGTCCTGGTGGGTTCCAATCAGAAATGGCTGCTCATCCCGAGGAACGGGGAGAAGAGCCCTTCAGGAGTGAATTTGTATTCTGAACTTTTACTTCTCGCTCACAGCTGTCTGCAAGATGCCACTCCTCCACCCGGCTCCTCAATGGGGAGAGGAGATGGGGGAGAGGGAACAGCTCAGAGCTGGATGGGCTGTTTGTCAGGTATGAATTCTCTCATCCAGCCACTCTCACATCTATTCAGCGCATGTAATGAATGTCTGAAAAATCTGGGAATTTATGTTCAGATCAATGGGAGCTGATTAATTACCTAAGATGTATTCAGATAACAGAGTTGAGAGGAAAAGCAAAGGCAATGCTTTCAAAAAATGCTCGATGAAGTAAACCGAGTACATTGAGAATATGTTTAAAGGATAAGTGCGAAGACGGCCCAGGCAAGCGGGGTATCAAAGAAAGGAGAGATCCAAAAGCCAGTCCTACAATCAACAACATAGACATGAAGGAGAAAAGAAATCTCTAAAGCTATTAAAAATCTGGAAGCCTATTAAAAATGGATGAAAAAAAGGTACAAGGAAATCAAATCAAGAGACATGGAGTGGCACTTACAAAAGAAACCTTTAACAGAGTGGAAAAATTACCCTGTGATCCAAGCAAATTTTAACAGTGGCTCCAGTGACGATGGAGAATATTTCACAGACCTGCTCCTAACAGATGAAATGCTCAGGGGCTTCGTCCTGTCCGCCCAGCCGTGACGTCCCCACTTCTGCTGGTCAATGACACACCTGCAGCTTAAACATCAGGGCTCTGCTCTGCCTCCTGCTGCAGCTAATCCCGCTCGTGCCTTGCTTGTGCGTTTTGAAATGGGAAGCTCAATGTGAAAGCCCACCAGGCTGCCCCTACCTTCCACCTCCTGCCCAGCCTCTCCTCCCACATCCCCTTCCCAAACTGCGAGGCTGGGCGATGGGAAGAGGCCCATCAGGAGCATGTCCATCTCTTACTGAAGTCTAGCTTCAGTGTCCTCCTTCCCCTGAACTTCAGGACTCTTTCTCAGATTGTTACAACCCTCCTGTTACAAATCTTACAACTTTCTCAGTGCTTTCCACAGTCAGCATGTTCTGTTTGTTCTTGTTCTGAGTTAGTCCTTTAGCATAAGTAGCGTTGTTGCTCCTCCTTATTTGTTCCCTTCCCTCACGGCCTCCCTTGGCCATTGCTTTCACCTATCACAGCTGCCAAGCCCTTCCTCTCAGGCCATATGGCCCCTTCTGAGCCTTCCCCTCCATTCCTGGTCCTCCAGCAGGGGATGGTGGGATGTCCTCCTGGATGTGGCTGCACCTGACCAGGGACATGGAGCCCACGTTGGCCCAATTCTAGTGGGAAATTGTCACCTGGGATCAGCACGTTTGCCATTCTCCAAGCTAGCAGCCACTGTCCCCCTGTGACAGAGGAGCAGAAACAAGTTTCTGCCCTGTTCTGTCATTTCCAGGTGATGAGGCCCAAGCTTCAAGCAGAAATTCATGTTATTAGTCCCAGCATGCATAGCTCTGCACTTTGTACTATTACATTTCATTCTGTTTCTATTGCTTCCCTTGTCAGGATCATCCGAGTGTTTTATTTGCTATATTTGATCCCATTTTCCATTTACCTTCAGGTCTTTAATTATTCTTTCCCAGCAGATTTATTCTAAGCTTTGCATACTCCTGATGTCTCCAGGTGCCTGGGTCCTTAATTTCCTTTTTTTAGCAAGAGAACTGGGCTTGCCATTTTCTCCTGCTTGATTCATGTATTAAAAATCCTTAATGTTGGACTCAGTGTGCCAATCCTTTCAGGAGTCTGGACTGGATTATTTGTTCCCCCTGGCTTCAGTGCATTAAAGCTCTTTCAGTTTTGCTTTCACCTTGGATGCTGAAATTTCCATTTTTATAAATCTTATGCCCATTAGCTACCATCTCTTTGCCCTTGTGTCCTGAAGCATCATCATTATTGAAAGCTGAAGCAAAGTATTCATTTAGTTTTTGGCTATAACTACATTTATCTTTTATTTCATCCTTCTCCTCCCAGTATGGTAGCTCCATGCTTCTTCTTGTTTTCTTTTTCTTTTTTTTTTTTTTTTTTTTTTTTGCCTGTGTAACCTAAGATGTTTTACTTTTTCTTTTTTTTTTTTACCATATTTTCTTTGCAGGTTGTAACTTACCTTGGTTTTTGGCACGTCTCATTTGAGTTGCGCCGTTTTTGCACTCCAAAGGGATGTTGTGCCTGTTCATCTGTCCCTTTCAGGCTCTCTGCTTCTTTGCTGTATCTCTCCTAGGAGACCAGCTGCATATTCCAGATAGGTTTCGCACTTCACTTTGCAGGCTCTCTGTATTTTTGGGTGTTGCCTGTATCTGACCAGTTAAAACTCCCATGCTGATAGAATTCATGCTTGTGCAATGGTATCCCAGAATGCACCCATCCCCATTTCCCTTCATCTGCAGGAAGGAGCAAGGTTTAGTGTTGCTGTCCCTCCTAGCCAAGGAAAGAAGCTTCTCCTCTATAGGGTTTGCTTTCTGCAGGGAACTCTGGAGGTTTTTCTGCTCGCTCTACAGCAAAGTCTTATAGCAACAACTAAAAAAAAGAAATAAAAAAAGAAATAAAAAAGGGAAGAGAAGAGCTCCTGGGAGAGTCCTGTTCCATGCTGAGATGTTGTGCGGGAGATAGGGTGCAACTCATCAGCCATCCTCATCCTCTGCAAAAGGGGATGTGACAGTTGGAGCATTGCATTTTTGCATGTGAGTAGGGAAATGCAGGTGCTGGTAATTGCTGGTGCCCAGAGATTTTCCAGCTGTTGGTTTTGCTTGTGGAGGATGCTACCAGTGAACATTCTGCGTGGGAACTCAGTCAGACCACGATGATGGGGTAAACATGGCTGTCAAGGAGAGATCCCCTCCTGCCGGCCTCTGCTGGTGGATGTGATGCAGATCTCCTTCATGATGATACCCAAGGCCAAATCCAACCCAAAGCAAGATGCTGTCGGAATAACAATGTCATTGGATGGTTGGACTAGATGATCTTAGTGGGCATCCCCAGTCTTAATGATTCTGTGATCAATCTCTATCTGTGAAATTAGACGTGAGTCATCTCACAGACAGAGATCTAGTGAAATGACGTAAGTCAGCTCATAGGCAAAAGGAAGAAAGAGAGAGACAATTGTAAAGCTGCATCTGGTCAAGCAAGGTGTTCTACTTTCATTTGAGCTGTTGGCACTCTTTGTAAAAGGAGTAGAATTACTCCTTTACCGATGACATCCAACCCAACTTAAGAATCTAAGAAAAGCAAGTCCTTTTGGCTACTCCTCTGATTAAACTCAACATGATTTCTCAATTTTTTCCCCATCTGATCTTCCAGCTCTACTTATTTGCCATGCAAAAACATGGAAGCCTTTTCTAATGAAGTGCAACGTGCACTGACAAAAACCAGCCTAGAGTTGACAGTGACACCTTTTGCTCCTATTCATGTTAACAGCACCAGAGAACCATCTCCTTGAAATCAGAGGGAGGTCCTGGCAGTAACAGAGCCCACGCCGTCGCTTCTGTGCAGTTGGGTTTTCTGTAGGCTGCATTAGTGGGACTGAGCCAACACAAAGGCTCAATCTGAGAGCTCATCAGATACTAATTTACTGCTATTCCTGCTATAAATAATGCATGCCAATGGGGAGCTGTAGCAGCCCTTAGTGGAGCAATGCACTCAGCTTTCTTCCTCCCGCAGAGGCCAAACCTCACTTCCACGCTGGCACTGCGGGAGAACCTTTTCAAAACCACCCCAGTGGCTTAGGATCATTTTAGGAAAGTCACTGGGATTTAGGCATCTTTTATCTCAGTCAGGTTATTTATATCTCTGTCAGGCTATTTCTTCCTTTGTTGGCAGGAAACACTAAAAAGCAGAAAGCAGGCAAAGAGCTGTGCTGGGGTTTTCCAGGACAAGAGGTGGGCTCCCTGCAGGGTTTCTGGTCCCTCTTGTGAGCACCTGCAGATCCCCAGAGAGGAGGAAGAGGGCAAGAGGGGCCTCAGTGGCACTGTCCATGGGGATGCTGTGGGAGGGCCCCAGAGTTATCTGACATGCATGCAGTGATGGACAGGACTCACCCTGACCCAGGCCAGCTCCACACCTGAGCCCTGCAATGGAGAATAGCCCTGAAATGTGGGGAAAAGTCTATCTGAGAGTGTTTGCCCCATCTGGGAGAGGTGCCCTGACCATCCTGTTTTGTCACTGCCTGCAGCACCAGGTGAGTCCCAGAGCTGCTCCCGTGGAGCTGTGCAGGTTGTGCCGCCAGGTTTTCAGCACAGGGGTGGTTTTAGTGACAGACTGGGTATTTTTGGATCCTGTTCCACCTCTTCTTTCTGGAACATCTTAAGAGATCTTGGCTGACGCTTTCTCTGTCTCATGTGTTGATTTTATTTTTTTTTCTTCTTGTTTCTTATGTAAACTTGCTCTTGTGTCCCCTTCCAAAACCCCGATGGAGCTTTGGCCTTTCTGCCCACGTACAGGCCAAGGCTGCGTGGGGCTTGTGCTGCTCATGATGAGTAACAGGACTTCCCTGCCATGCTCTTCTCTTCCCTTTCCTGGCATCTCATGGTGCTGTGAATGTTCTTGCAGACTTCCAGTTTCTGATGTAACAGGATCCTTGCTGCCTGTTTCCCTATGGCCATCTGTTTTGGCCCCCAGTCTCCATCCCTCCTAATCTGGCTTTCCAACATACCTGTTGCCTGCCTCTTCCAGGCCTCCTTTAATAGGATTAATTAAAGTTGGGTTTCCGTTTTCACCAGAATGACTGCCATTTAATAATCTCTTGAATTTCTCACTATACAAGCAGGGCTAGGTTTTCACTTGCTCCCTCATTTCTCGCCTGCTTTTTTCATGAGGATGGTAAGGCTTCAAGTTAGTTGAAGTTTTTCTCTCCATATATATAATTCCTAGTATCTCCCTGTAATACTATTCCTGAAGTCTAGCATCACTAGGGGAGACTGGATGGTGCTCTGCTGAGTGAGAAAGCAGACAGTGAGCCCAAGTACCTGAGCCAGCTGGAGCGGTGCAACCAGACTGCTCGTGGCCATTGCCCGTGGCCCAGTGGCCCCAGGGGGGTTCCAGCAGGACACTGGCTTTAGGACCCCCTTAATGTCAACTTGGAGCAGCCCCTGGCACGTGGCTGAGCAAGTTTGGGGTAGAAAAAATACATCCCAAGGGGGAAGCAACTCTGTGCAGGGGCTGTGCAATGGAGCACCCAGCCATGGTGCCCACAGACTTGTCACCCAGTGTGTGTGTTTTTAGTGCCTACATTTTTGCACATCTCAGCCCCACCACCCCCATGAAGTGGCTCATCTTCTCTGCGCACCAGGCTTCCACGGGGCAGGAGAGGCATTAACCCAGGGCTGCAATTCTGATCTCCCAAACCTCGGCTTTCCGTCACCAGCAGGGAACCCTTGGGGCTGGAGGCTTCTCCTAGAGAAGTCTGTCAACGTGAAAAGCACCAAACAAGAAGGTTGCATTGCATCCTGCATTCTTCATTCATCCTAAGCGGATCATCATGACTCTGCCTGTGCACGTAGTGGGGATGTGCTGGAGTGACTGCAGGCATGGAGTGACTGCAGTACCCTGTGGCTGGTGTTGAGGGGCTCTCTTGGGCAGCTCTGATGCCATCTGTACATGGACAGTGCCCAAGCCCTGTCTCACACCTTGGTGGCCAAGAAGAAGAGCTGGTTTCCCTGGCTTTGGGGCAGGAGCCAGCGTAGGCATGGTGAGGGCTGGTAGGGTGAGCCTGGGGCAGAGTGGGATGCAGAGGTGCAGCAGGGCCGTGCCAGTGCTGAGCAAGCAGTGCCTGAGGAGCATTCCGACATTCAGAGGAGGTTTTTCTTCCTGGAAAGCTGTCTGCTCTGAGGAAAACCACTCCAGGTGGCACAACAGCTTCCATACACTTGACACAGCTTCTCCAGAACCTTGAGATGTGTCCCCCAGTTTGCACATCAGCGTTGTTAAATACCAGCATATCCAAAGACCCCAAGAGACAGCCCTTGCAAGAAGTGTCTTGGGGTCCAGCTGGAGACACACACACCCTCCCACCACCTCCACCTGCTCCACGGCCACCGCAGCTGCCCCACGGCTCATCCTGCCCCAATGGGGCCACAGCGCTGGGACAAACACAGGTCCTGAACCAGGCATGGTCACCGCCAGGAAGGGGAAGAAATCTTGGGCTGAAGTCAGATCCCTGGTCTTGCTGTAAGAGCCCCCAGCTTATTAAGCACCAAAGCAGAAGCCCAGATTTGTTTGAGAAGGGATTTAGGAAATCTAGCAAGCTGTTTTGCTGTTAGATGCTGAAAGGGGAGGAACGGAGCTGTAGTATTTTTACTTTTTTTTTATTTTCTTCTAAGTCCCTTTTTATCTTTTGGCAGCCCTTTGTACAATTAAATAGCTCCACGGGGATGCCATATGTTGCCAATAGTTTTACACTTCTCAGTAGTGGGAGGCTGGAATGCTTTCCAAATTGACATGATAGGAACCCATTACAAAATTCTTCTCTAAGAGGAACTGCTAAATGTTCTGTCAAGAAACTGAATTAAAAATAGACCAACCGGTATTGTTATCTCCCCAAATGAATGCGCTTGGCATTGTGAGTAATGTGGCACATCTGGTGTTACATCTGTGCCCGAACAGAGCCGTGGTAGGGTTGGTGGTGGTGAGGTGCAGAGCTGGATCTAACCCCCAGGCTGTGGGGATGGCCCCTCATTTCTGCTCCCCATGGTAGCTCAACAGCGCATCCCAGCTCAAAGCCAGAACGTGTAAACCCAGCGGTCCCTCAGCACAACCGACCCATGCAGACCAACCTTGCTCCAGATGACTTCGTTTTGCCAACATTTGTTGTCTTCATGCCACGGCTAAGCATGGATTTCTCCCTCCCCCACCCCTGCCTTATCTTTGGTTGCCTTGTTCTCTTCGTGTTTGCTCAATGACTCCTCTCTAGGGCAGGGGACTCTGCTTGGGACCGGGGTGCACCCCCAGCCCACAGCTGTGGGCGGTGGAAGGGGGATCTCATAATAGCTTGATAACGACTATTAAGTAAATACCATGTACTGGAAAAAATGCTTCACTTCAACCTCAAACAGGGTGGGGTTAGCTATCAGAACAGAGTTGTTTACCTTGGGCTGCAGCTCATGAAAGGGGGACTTTGAAAATCAGTTCCCATGAATTACTGGTTTCCACCACGGCTGCAGTTATACGGCAGTGACAGCTAAAATAAGCAGAAATTTCTTGGAAGGATTTTCTTTTTGTCTCAATTATGCCTTTACTACAATCCCGGAGCATCATTCACACCATCAGAAATTGCCAGTGTGCGGGGTACTGCAATTGCCAGTTAGAGCTTCCCCTTTATTTACTTACTCTGATGCTGTGTTGATATTGAGATAGTTTTAAAAAAATAAAAAAAGGAGAGGGAAAGCATGGCGGGTTCTGAACTGAGAAAAGTAATAAAATCAGGAGTCCACCCGGTGGTAAACTCTGGGGTAATTAGGAGGTGATGAGGATAAGTGTGTTTGGTTTCTGCCTGCTGGTCCCTGGCACACACAGCTGCTGGGAGCGTGTCATGCACAGCCTCCGTGCAGCTCGGGGATGAACCCGTGCTCGGGGTCATGTTTGCAGAGCGCACTCCGGGTGCGGAGAAGCTCTGCTGGAAGGCAACGTGTATTAACGTGAGTGTGTGTGATGTGTCACTGGGGTCACATGGGTTTGGGATGCTGCTTTGGGTAGAGTGAACTTGCTCCTGGGCTTATGTACCTCTACAAGTGTGTGCAAAGCCCGTGCCCACAGTGCAGCGGGTGATCGGGGACATCACAGCGGCTGTGCTCTTTATGTAATTCAGTCAATTGCACCATTACCAAATCTGTTGTCAAACCAAGGGATTTCTGGTGCGAGTGCCAAAAAAGCCTCAGAGAACAGCACCCAGTGGGACACAGCACTCCTGCACTACATCACACGCTGTCCTCTGCACAGGACTGAGTGCCGGAGGCTGGAGAAGATCGGTTGTTCCTTTCCAGTCTCTCAGCCCAAATCCAGTGCTGGGTTGGGGGATTTGAGTGGGATATTACAGGGTTTTGTGACACCTGGCCAATGTGGCTCTTGCTCTGGGCTGATGCTCCTGTCTCCCATTGCGATGCTGCCATGCAGAACTCGGGTGGCCTTGGAGGACTGCAGAGAACTGGAGTTCTCTCCCTCTTCTCCCTCCGAGTTGTGTGAGCTTCAAGCATCAGGCAGGGGGAACAAGCCTCCCAAAGGGACCCTTTGTGTCTCTCCTGGGATGCACAGAGCTGCTGGGATGGCAGAGGGGCAGCAGGAGAAACCTGAGCTATTGCTGTGCAGGAGCTCAGGCTGGATCATCCAGTCCTGTCTCCTCTGAAGCTCAGTGAATCTAGAAAACCACCTCCCCTTGTCATCTGTGCTAAGAGATTCACAGCACCTGCACAAAAGTGCTTTTATGTCTGCTTCATGCATATTGAGAGTTGACATTAAAAGAGAGAGAAAGAAAGAACAATCCATTAGGCTCTGTGCACTAAATCCTAGATTTCAAACTGACACATCTAAAAATACCTATGATATGAAAGCAGATACAGCATGATAATTATACAGTGCAGGTCTATTGTACTATTGTACTCTGTATGGGATTCCTGCTCCGGCATCAGCTGCAACCGTCGCAAGAGACAGGAGCAAACCAGCCTTGTGCTGGTTCAACATCATCAGCATCCCCAGATGCTGTGGACCCTGGTGCTTTGCAGGCTGCAGTGCTGGGATTTGGCAGCAGGCAGCTCTTCCTCACCCATGTTTTACATATTTCTTTGTAGAGTCTTGGTGGAGATTGAGCTGAAACCAGGTTGTGGTACGAAGAGGCTGGCATCTGTGCTTCCCACTTTCTGGAGAGATTTCCCATGCTCTTGGATGCGGTAGAAGGGTGCCTGGTTGAACGACCTGCCCCAGCATGGGAGGAGCCACCCAGGGCTTGAAACATTTAACTATGCGAAATAATGAATTCTCTGTGTTACTGGCCATTTCCTGCCGTTACCACAAAATCCAGTGAAAATTAAGATTAAACTGTCATCTAATTAGGTAATGATGTAATTTTATATAAATAAATCCAGCAAATCATGTTCATTACTGCATGTATCCTGTATTTAAAATGAGCTCCATCCATACCCACGTGTCCCTCAGCTTTCACACTTAAACTCAGTGACTGTGAAAACACAGGAGAGATTTGGCTAAAAGCTCAGTTCTGCTGCAACAAGTCTGCGTGAGAGAACAGGCAGCATCCTCCTAGCCCAGGCAAAGCAGCAACGTGGGAAATGGCCCTTGATGAGAAGGCCATAGGGAAAAGGAAGGACACAGGCTACCTGCTGCTACGTCCCCGTGTGTCACCCAGGGCCCTGCCAGCCCTGTCCCACCTGATGCTGGGAGAGGTGGCAGAGATGGGCTGCCACCCAGGGGGGTGGGGCTGGGGGTATTTCTGGGTTCAGCTGGTGGAGCAAGCTGGGATCCTCAGGATGAAAGGCTCTACTACAAGGCAAGTTCTTCCCTGTAATTTGAGAGTGCTGCCAACCCCAGCTGCTAAAATATGCTGAGGTTCCCAACCACAGAACCGGCCAAACTGTCATGAGATCTTCATTTTTAATTGGATCTCCTTCTCATTTTTCTTCTGGTTTAGAGCTGCTGAGTCGTGTTCGTATCTGCAGGGGAAAGCAGTGCAGAAGCACAAAGTGTCTGGTTTTTACAAGTAAAACTTGAGCCTCTCCCACGATCCCATGCCTGTGGGAGATGAGGAGATGGGAAAAGTCTCGATGGGGGGAGCATCGTGGCAGTGGCACAGGGTGGGGGTTGTCATCTTCCCTTGTGGCAGGGAGGACCAGGACAGTAGTGGCCAGGTCAGGGTAAATGATTGCCTCTGACAATCACAACCAAAAAAGCCACAGAAAACACCAGAAAAAGCCCCAAAGGAGGACAAATAGATTTTTAATTGTTTGCTGCTTAACAGTGATAGTCCCTCACGTGTCCACTCCACACCTGGAAATGACCACACTGTGCTTTAGGAGCACTGAAACTAAACAGAATCCAACCCAAATGAGGGCTTTATCCTGTACCTCTTCCTGGATGTTTAGCATCCATCCCACAGCTGTCAGCTGAGCTGCTGGAGGCACTGCTCACCATCAGAAATGCTTCCACAGAACATGCCCTTTTTTCTCACGGAGTTTGGGGAACAGGTCCTAGGTCTCCCAGTCCCTTGGCTAGTGCTGAACCACTCTAGAAGTACTCCTGCATGATGCTTGCTCACATCTTAAGAGTGGTAGAGGCATGATTTGAAAATGTAACCCTCATAGAGAAGGCTGGCTGAGGTGGGCAATGCTGTGTCCAAAACACAGAAGCTGTTGGAAGGCCCTGCGCTCATGCCTCAGTTTTCCCATGTGTAAAATGGGCACATGGTCACCCTCTCTGCAGAGGCTGTGCACCTCCATCTCTACCAGCGTCAGTCACCTGTGTAATGCAGAGGGAAGTTCTCAGAAATGGGAGCTCTCAACTCAGTCCTGATGGGAAACTAAGACAAAGGGAGGTCCTACAGCTTCCCTTCTCAGAGCAGGAAAAAGTTACAAAATAGGAGGGATTTGTGAGAGGTGGAGAAGAGAAATGAAAAATAATAGCTAGAAACCAGAAAGGAAATGAGGAAGGAGAGACAACAGGTGCAAGAAGAAGGAATAAAGAAGGGATGGAAGAGTGGGGGAAGACAAAGCCTCCTGGCACCAAGAGCTGCTCCCTGCAGCTGCTAATGGCCTCATCCTGCCCTGCTCTGCACACAGAAGCCGATGGGGCCTTGGTCAGGGAGCCATCCCCTTCCCCACTGTTTCTTGTTTCTTCCTATCCCCGGAACATCAGTGGGTGCACAGTCCCAGGTCCACACTGCTTGCAAACCAGCTGCCGTCGATGGGCACGCGCTCTGGGTTCCCACCATGAGCCCAGAACCCACGCCTGTTCGAGTAACGTAAAGCAGGGCAGATGGTGACAAATTCGTGAGCTCCTTCCCCATTGCTCGTCCTGCCAGAGCACACCCGGCCCCGGAGCAGAGCCTGGCACACGGGCACGGGCTCGGCAGCCAGCTGCGGGGAAACCAGGCGCCTCCTGTGTTTGCCATCGTGCCTTGGAGTGCTATTTGTTTTCCGATAAAAGCCTGGTACTTTGCTCTTTTGCAAACTACTTCTAAGAGCAGTTACTCTTGGGAGTAATTTAACTCCTTTGCAATAACCTCTGGCCCCGATTCTGCCAACACACGTGGCGGAGTTGACGTAAAACTTGGTAAAGCCTTTCAGCACTCAAAGACAGAACAATTAAAAAAAGAGCGAGATCCTAAATTCGTGTCATTATTTCTAAGGCTTCCGAGAATCTGGCAGCTTTCGTTTAAAGCGGAGCGTCTCATCCCTGACAAAAATGCCTCCAGGTCTGGTGGCCCTCTGTGCTCCCGTGTAGGAGAAGGGAGCTGGAAGGAGGGCCATGTCCCAGGGTGGGATGGGTGCCCGGTGGCGGCCACAGCATCTCCTTTGGAGCAGGCAGCAAGCGGTTAATGGGAGAAAGTCAAGTTACCTCGGTGAACGCGATTTGCCAAGCGACGGGGGGGGG